>NC_056731.1:1779161214-1779256214 GCF_019279795.1 Protopterus annectens
ATTTATCATAATGGGATGTTTTGGCGCTGGGCAGTCCAGTCTTTTCAAAAGTAATGTAGCATCCTGGGTTTCCAGTGTTTCATACCAATATCCTAGCCATGACTGGATATCGCCTTGTAATAACACAGCTACAGGATCTAGAGATTTACCATAATCTCTGACCCCTTCCTACTTAAGCCACTCTAATGGTAGCCCTAATTCAAAACTTTTTGTTTAACAGCTAAGTGTGTCTGTGTTGTTACTTCATGATTCCATCTACTAAGATCGAACAATAATGGGAGAAAATAAATACAAGCTGCACCACACTATCCATGGAGAAATAGCCTGATGTGGTGTATATGTGGTTCATAACTTCTGTCCCTCATCTTTGAAGTAGCTAATTTTCTTCATAATATTTGCTCTAAAAACCTGGGGCCTTATAGATGAGGTTAATGTAGATGAGATTAATAATGAATTCCAGCTATTACCGGAGTGTAACAGATATATGACGTAGTGTTCTGCTGGAAAAAAAAAAAACCTTCATACACCTGAAAGCAATACTTCATTCATGCGTAGTTTCCAAACTACTTGCTTAAGTGAATGGATTGTAATGGAACTTTTCCTAGAATGCTGCTTATGAGAATCCCTAGTAAAGACACAGTAGGGAATTTTCTGTTGTTAAATGTAAATACAGTTACTCAGAGAAATTATAGCATGAAAAACACCTTTTAAGTTAAATAATATGGGTGAATCATGGAGAGTTTAGTTACAGTGATGTAGGTAGCTTTGGTTATCTGCTTCTCTATCTTATAAATAAAATGTGTAAATGTTTTTGATGTAAATAATAAAATAATGTGCTTTATTTTTACTCAGATAACTAGAAAGAGACATACTTGAAAATATAAAAATTCACGTACTTGGTTCCTCTAAAACAATAATAATTATTCAGGAAGAGAAATGCAGTGTCTTTGTGGCTGGCAACATGGAGGAATGCTGTGAGAAGGAATCCAGATAAAATAGTAAAGGAAGAGAGAGAGAGCACTATGACGAGTGCAGGAACTGAAGAAGAATTGGGAGGAAGCACAGAAACCTGGAATCCCACTTCAGATACCCATTTAATAGATATGTTATGTTAGCTTTTGCTTTATGCGTTTGCCCAGAAATGTAGAATACTTAATCATTTTCATCACTTTGAGGGGTTGGAGAGACCCTTCCGGGCTTAACCAACACAAAGTCAACAACTAGATTAAAGAGAAAATGAATTGATGTTTTATATGTTTTGTAACATTATAATCATGTCAAAGTCAGCTTATTCAGCTTATTAATGGACTATATGACTAGCTGTCAACAAGATGGAGTAGTGAGTGGAGAGGAGACCCTGATATGCACATGGCATAATGACAATCACCTTGCCTAAGGGACATTATACAAAGTATCCTCGAGATTCATGAAGCTTGCGCCAGGCGCACGCATAGCATAGGCGTTATAACGCCAAATATGGCCGCCGAGCGATTCAGGTACGATCCGATTCCACGTGCACTACCGGCGTACACCAGATCTGCGCAGCCCCCGGCGTAGGTATGCAAATCACCCCATGTGCAGTGTTGCACCATGCAAATGAAGGCATATAGCGATTCATGAAGTGGTGCAGGCGTAGCGTAAGCCCACGGAAATGTAAACCAAAAAACACGGTTTACATTTTCCCAAACAGAACATCGGAGCTATGGAAGAGGGCCAGACCCAGGTATCACAACGTGAACATATGCCTATGGCAAAATACACAGCCAATGGCATAAGAAAAGATGCACAACACGTAAATAACAACATTTAATGTCATGTCCACAGTAACGCACAGCAGAACCGCAGGGCATGTGCGGAAGCTGTAACATAAAGAAATAATATAAAAATGTCATAAAATCGCAACGTAATAGAAATCAGGTTTACAGCATAATACACAATGGTAGGCATGGAACACCACAACCAAGGTGCAAGGGTTGCTAAGGGCTTGCGATAGTATTCAGCATGGTAACTATGAATTAGTAGTCAATGCCATGCAAATGAGGCAGATAATACTGAATCGCAAATGTCCCGCCGGAGGAAGTTTGTACCATACGGCGCAGCGGTATAACACCGAGGAGTGGCTCAGAGGAGATACATGACATCAGCAGAGGGGTGTGCCACCGTAGCACTAAGCACATTGGAGCATTGCAAATCTGGCCAGTCCATTGCTAAGCAAAGCTGCAAGATAGGGGCGGGGAGGAATCGTTTAGCTGAGAGCACACATGGTGGCCAAAAGCGCATGTGTACGAGGATGAAAACATGCCCGAAACCCAGAAATCGGATGCACGCGCCGCAAACAATAGCAGAAACAGGAAGGTCAGGGGAAGAAAAGAAGGAAATGTGGAAGTAGGGTAATTGGAGTACTAATGAGCAATCAACACCAATCAACCCACGAAGGCCAATCGATGGCAGCTGACAAGTCGGCTTGCAGAAACCTGTAAAACACGATAGGGGGGGCATGTGAATGCAAAGAAAGGAGGGGAGGTATTGGATTGCAAAGATAGGAGACCTGGCATAGCAGAGCAAAGCAAACCGACAGCAGACCGGCAGTAGCACACATAACGCAAGATACGCCAGGTCCAGGAAAGTACAAATGAAAGTAGGCTGCAGGATGCACGCCAGAAAATGCTAGGTGCAACACGCAGAAATGTAAAGGGAAGGACAAGAGGTAATCCACGGCAGGCAAATGTAATTCAACACCAAAGGCACCATAATAGTAGTTCCGGCAGTAAAACACATAACATAACCTGTAGCTACGAATGTACATACACACCCTATGACATCATCGGTGTTCACAGCACAATAGTATAAAGTGTGAAAGCACCCAACACACACCTGTGTATTCCCAAACACCGCACCATAGATGTAAACACATGGGGAACTTTTAAAATGTACATGTTGGGAGCTGCCATAGCTGTGATTCATCAGCATGTGTCAGAGACTGACGGTGTTGTGGAGGATGATGCCGACAACCACCGCAGACCTCAGAGGAGAAGGAGAGTGTTCAGACCAAGGGTAACCTACCAGGGGCTACATGACCTGGAGATAATAGAGTGTTACAGGGTGGACAGGGACATCTTACAGCAAATAGTGGAGCTGTGCTGGCCACGCCTGAGAACCAGAAACAACAGAGGGGAACCCATACCAGTGGACATGAAGGTATGTGTAAGCCTGCGAATACTGGCCACAGGTACCTTTCAAAGGCCAACTGGAGATATAATGGGTATCTCACAGGCATCAGCATCCAGGGTACTACACCAGTTCCTGGATGCTATGTTACCACATGCCAATGAGCAGATATACTTCCTCAGAACTCAGGAGGAGTTGGCCAGCAATATCCGTCACTTCCACCATGTGGCACAATACCCGGAGGTACTGGTTGCGATAGACTGCACGCACATATAAATCAAGTCACCACCCGGTGAGCAGGGTATGCGCTACATAAACCACAAGGGATTCCACTCCATCAACTGCCAGGTCGTGTGCAATGCCAAGGGCATTATCATGGATGTGTGTGCTGGCAGCCCTGGAAGCTACCATGACTCCCATATCTGGCATGCCTCACAGCTGTATCAGGTATTTGTCAGGGGGGACATCCCACATGGCCATCTTATGGGGGATGCTGGCTATGCACTGGAGCCGTGGATGATGACTCCCATCAGAAATGCACACACACCCATGCAAGAATGCCATAATGAGGCACATGCACAAACCAGAATCATCATAGAGTGTGTGTTTGGGATGCTGAAATCACGGTTCCGGTGCTTGGATACATCTGGTGGAGCCTTGCAGTACTCTCCAGGCACGTGTGCCCACATCATCATAGTATGTGCCATGCTACATAATATGATCCTGCGGAAGCAGCTGTAGCAGGGACAAAATGGTGAAGGCCGTCATAGCCCACCGCAATTGCCAAGGCCAGTACAGTCACAGAGGGAATCAGACCAAGAACACACTGTTCCAGCCCCAGTAGGCAGATGGAGGTGTGCCCAATATGCCTACGCCTTGGCAAAGAGGGAACGTATAGCACATACTCTGATCGTGTAGAAATGGATGGCACACAAACATGACCACCTGTAAATTGTAATGTATAGGTGGCCCAATGTGTGACTCCTACATAGGCAGCCCTCAAACATTGTAAACACAACAGCCAGTGGAACACGGAATGCCAACACCTGAACAGTACATGAGTCTTACAGCATATGGTGGTACTGTGTGCCTGTCACGTTCCCCGCCAGATATATATATATATATATATATATATATATATATATATATATATATATATAGATATAGATATATATATATATATATATATATATATATATATATATATATATATATATATATATATATATATATATATAGATATATATATATATATATATAGATATATATATATATATATATATATATATATATATATATATATATATAGATATATATATATATATATGTATACATATGCATATATATAATACAGATAGAAAGGGCAATAGAGGGATATATGGTGATATAGATGGATTCAGCGATATCTGCAAATATGATAGATAGTTCAACGACATTCATAACATCTTGGAGGTACAAATAAATAGGATACCGCCAACCATGGAATGTGTAACATACCGACATGCATAACCACGAGGCTGAAAGACCGATAGAACACAGTACCGGAACAGTACATCCGCGAGTAATAGTATGATGATATGAAGAGACGGTTAGTCACCGCTGACGGTGTCGCGGTCCACGTAGGTACTGTGTTCAACTGTGTCTGTGAGTGCCGTAGTCTGTGTAAGTGTGCGTTGAGGGTGCCGTGTGCGTTTCTGTGTGACTGTAATGTGTGTGTGTGTCCGCAACATGTGTATGTTGGTGCCAAGTCAGAGGCAGATCAGTATGGTAGGTGTGGGTATAGCTAGCCGTAGGCATACGGTTACTACCTGTACCACAGTAGGAGGGACATCCCCACCCTGGGCAGGTGTGTCCTGACATAAAACAGTACAAAGGGCAAATGTCCGAGATGGTAGGACATAAATATGTCCCATATATAATGTAACAGTCGTATTTAATAGTTATGCCTGTATGTAAGAAACTTAAATGTTACATGCAATATGATAAGTATCCAAAGTCACACAACGATAGGTATGTAGTGAGGATAAAAGTATGTGCTACCTGTGTACTGACCGTGGCTACGTGTTGGCCTGTAAACACCGCTTTGTGTCCCGCAAGTGTGCAACAATGACCATATGATAAGGTGGCAACCCATGGCAAACAGGCTCTTTTAACAACACAACCACAATTACTGCAAATATCTGGGACAGAAATACAAGGGATAGCTGTCACCTACACATATCCCCTGATATATCGCTGCAATTATGGAGGTATACAAGTAGCAAGCTCACCTGCAGACAATATAGAAACCAATTAACAATGGCCCAACGTACAATCCCGTAACATAAGTCTACTAACTGTTAGCTCTCTAATTAGGGACGGAGCCCACACACATATATACGGATTATGTAGAAATGCAAGGCCCACAAACCGTATATGTTACGTACAACCACCAACATCCCCCACACTAGAAACTAAAGCAATACAAACTGTAATAGCAGCGCAAACATCCAGTCAGTCAATTACATCTGCAGAACCCTCAACATACCATGTGAGAGACACAATTAAAGGTGACATGCAAAATTGCAGGCGTTGTATAATGGAACAAACAGCCATGTTACAGGTTTTGATTGCAATACTCCATTATCAGACGTTGGGATGACAGGTACACCCACATGTTGAACCAAATACTCTACCTGTCACACACAATCCACGGGGGACATGAATCCAAACTATACTTGTCTCCATGCATAGCAGTTGCAGTTACTCATAACAAAACACAATACAGACCATCTCCCCGAAGGTAGGGCAAATAGGCAACGCCCAAGTGGAGAATCCAATTATACCCCACTGTCGCCGCGTAATTGGCAAATGGAGTAGCTGCACAGCTGATATGCAAGTAATTAGTCACTCAGGAACAACAATTGGCAGGAAGAATCCACATGTTTCAGGTATCGACGTATATAAGGATGACTTGCCAGACATTCAAACCGTATGCTCATACCGAATAACAGTTGAAACACTGTGAGAGAGATAGAAACGAAACACCATAACGACAACAAGGTATGTAGAACACCTGATATGTAAGGTTATGCATAGCATGATCTGTATTAATTAGTTTTACTGTATGTATAGCCTGGTTTGCATTAATTAAATGTGTCCGCAATGCATAAAGTGGGGAAAGGTATTTATGTAGTGATGTCTTGCTGAGCATACTAATGCTTGTAGAATCTGTGCATCCAGCAGTGGGACACAAGGTACACAGCACAGACACCACAAGGGATGCTACATGAGGCCATTAAACAGAACAATGCCATACAACCTGCCGTCAGTGGTAGGGTATGTCCAAAAAGGATGTGCCATAGCAGGGGATAGTATATGTTGATATACTGTCACAGCACGTATGTGTATGGGCATATAACGTTAATGATATATGTAAGGTGGCGCCGCTGAGCAAGTGTGCTTTGCATTATGGGATACTATATGAAATATGTGTAATGTATAGTATTATAGGTAGATATGACAGATATTCTACACAGCATAACAGGCATATCATGCGTACCACAGGTATCGTCTATTGGTATGTACAATAACAGGATACATATGGCCTGTAGGTATGGGACATAGTAATAGCATGATAGCTAATCTAAATGGAAGGGCTACCAAGTAACCATGCACAAAGGACATGTAATAGCTGCACAGGTGCATAGTGGGGTACTATGCAATCTGTCAAGTCCATGTGTAAGCACACCTACAGTGTTCACACTAGTGGCACCTCTCCAGGGTAGTGTCTTGTGAAGAGCAGAGCCTGGTGTCACCTGCAGCACTGCACAGTACAGCCACTGCAGTGATCCCAGGCCTATATGTGTCTCCCAGATCCCAGGCCTACATGTGTCTCCCAACCACCAAGGGAGGTATCACATGAACAGTGCTACGGAGTGTCCCTGCGTGATGTACATAGGACTTATGTTCCACAGCATGGTGAGTGTCCAGTTTGGGAATGTAACCCAGAAGCACATCCCACTCATTGTGGCGTGTGTGCACATATCCATGAGCATGTTGCTCACAGTGGCCTCTGCTTATGTTGCGTATGAGGAGACATGGGCCCAGTCTGATCAGCAGAGGTCACTCCTGAGTATGTAGTATGCAAATGTGTACAGATGTGGTGTCCGTAGTACAGCCGCATATTTAAACTGTCGGAGCTCAGTAAACATCATGGCGTGTTAATGTTGTGGCATGTAAAGCTGTAGCTGTTGTGTAAGGTACACCTTAAATGGGGTGGTGTACCCTTGAATGTGTGTAGATGTCTTGAGTTCAGAGGTACAATGGGTGCCTATGTACCAGTTACACACCCAGTAAAGATAGGTGTGGCCATGTAGGAGGATATCCACGCCACAGTGGCAATACGGTAACCACAGGAGTGGGTGCGACATGTGTGTACTGCAAACATGTACAATGTGATATGTATGTAGGGGACTACCATCCATGTGATAGTCAGTGGGTGAATGGTGTAATGCAAAGGTGATGTGCATGCACCGTGTGTCATGCAGCTTGATGCCATGATAGTCATATTATGTATCTGTCACAGCGACACCCGTATGGTTGGAGTCAGTATCAGCTGGTGGAGCAATCATGGTGCTTGGTATGTAGGGGTTCTAAAGCTAGGCAGGGAAAGTCCCCTGTGCCAGCCTGTTCCACAGGGAAGCATATACTGAACATGAGGGGCCCTATGACTGAGGACCGTGGTATGCCAAAGTACCTGACATGTAGTAGGTACTATGGTATGCTGGCCTCACTGTGTGTCCTGTCCATGAGCCACATAGCATAACATCCTGAGACACAGGGTATGATGTGCAGGTGGATGTGTATGTTGTCAATACCAGAATGGGGAATGGTGCTGAAAGGCAATGAGAGGACAATGTAGGATGTGTGGACTCCCGTACCATCAGCAACTGCCCTGGTAACTGTATGAAAGGAGTCCACCATGTGTAGGGGCCATGCTCTGGCCTTAACAAACCCAACCCGGGTGGCAGCAGAGGACGGGAGACCAACAATGTCTCTGAGAATGACGTCCTTGATGATGTGCCCCATAGCCATGCAGAACAGTCCAGTCAGGTGTGTAGGACTATAGTCCCACTCATGCAATGCGGTGCCACCTGTGTGTAGTGTGATAAATGCTGCTGTGTGCCATTCAGGGTCTACAATGTCTGAAACAAGGCTATTACTGAATATGGTGGCCTAGTGGGGAGACGTAATTCAGAGGTTGCCGGACATCACAGCCTGGGACGTTGGAAGGTGACATGGGGCCAGTGTCCCAGGACATATAGAGTGTAGGTCAGTACTGTGTAGGTGTGACCACAGGGACACCACAATGTTCATGTATGGATTGCGGCCCTGTAGTGAGTGAGAGGGTGTACTGTCAGCATTGAATCCATCCTCCAGCATGTTGCCAACAATACCTGGGTCTGCAATGTTCCTGAGTGACTGTTGTATGTGACAGCAGATGTGGTAGTTGCCATCGAATACTGACATACCACAATAATACCTGGTGGTACACCCCGGAATGTGTGGCACTCATGTTTACATAGCTAGTCTTGGAGTATGTGATGAGGGACCCTGTGGCCCCACAACGGCTGACCAGTGAGCCACCCCACACATGGGAATGTACACCACTGTGCAACAGCCTACACCTGTTGTTGTACATCATATGTCCATGGAACATGACCACCAGAGTGGTGTCTGTTATCTGGTGTGTACCATCATGGCTCTGTGTGGAATAGCATGATCCATGCAGTTGTGTACATGCTAATTAAGTGCACTGGGGTATGTGTCAGCATTTGTATGTGCATTGTCCATCTGCACGGGTGTCATGATGTTAACAACCGATGTCAGCAGACGTCTGTAGTAGGTGTTGTAGTACACATGTACTGTGTATGCTGTGATGGGTGTGTTGCCTGGATGTGGCTAACAAGGTAGATTAGCACATGTTTGGAATCCACCAATGAGGGGATAACCCCAGGTGTGTAACACCAGTCACATGGTGGTAGTGTTCATGCCAAGGGTAATGTAGGTCTTGGAGGTGGTGTTTATGTGTTGATCCAGCAGAGCGGAGGGTATGACTCATGGATGTATCGGTACAGGAGTGGCTATCCCAGTGAAGTGTGGGGTAGTGTCAGTGACACATCAGTAGAAGCTGAGGCCCACTGTCCACTATACCACCATAGAAGGTATGTTACCCGTGGGGTATGATGTTGACTCTGTTGCTTGTTACAATGTGTATATCAGTTCTGGACACAGTTAGTTGCACGTGGAGCACCTCTGATGCATTGTGCTAAGCAACTTGCCAGGATGTGTGCAAAACATAGTGGGATATGGGAACCCCTCAGCTGTGGGTGTGCCAGTCCAGGTATGTGCCTGAAAGGTATGGTCCGTCTATAACATGTCATTGCAGGTGTGCTCTGCAGAGCCTAGAAGCAGGTCCCAGTCACTGCAGAGATGTTGGAGTGGTGCATTATAAGGTGTGCCTTTCCTGCGTGCGTCACAGGGGAAGATGCATGCAATGTGTCACATGACCCCATGTCGCGCATGCCAGTTACCGCCCTGCCGGTGACAGTTATTGGAAACTGTGCAGGATAGGCAGTATAGAAGCAGCAAGAGCCTTACATGTGAGCTGTACTCCCAGGGCCGACAGGTGCAAGTCATCTGTGCCACAGCATTGTGTTTGACCAGGACAGTAATAGTGGACAGATACCACATGCCTGTGGAATGACAATAGGAGCATAGGCAACTGTTGAAGTGACACAGTCGGTCATTGTACAGTGGTATCGTGTCTGGACGAATGCAAAATGCTCCCCAGGGCTAGGCCCACACCCTCAGGGCTATAAGACTGGTGAGCTATTGCATGTCCCTGCACACGTAGTCTGTGAAGTGGCATCACAGGGCAGACACACTAACATGGCAAATGACAGACATATCGTACCTGGTGAGGTGTGGCATGGGTGCATAGGTTATGTTGCAGAAGCAGTTACCCGACAGCAGGACGTAAGTGACTAACGCCTTGTGTAGCCTGCTGTGTGGAACTGCAGTATGACACCCTCACTATTGGCTGTATGTGGTGGGCACACATGAGTCTGTGGGCTATAAGCTGGTGATGTTGTCTTCCATGATGGTGGCTACCTCTGGTGCCTACAGTGAGTATGGAGACGTACTGCACAGGTTGTCCTCATAGGTGTGGCCAGTGGTGTAGATTATGTGATACTATGTGATGGGTGGGGTGTGTTGCGAATGTTACACATCCCCAAATGACTGTCAGGTGCAGTCAGGGTTGGCGACAGCATTACCCCAGCCATAGCTGTCAGCCTCCTGTCCCCAAAATGAGGAACATTAGCCCTCATACCGTGTGTCACATGGGTGAAACGTGGAACACTTACAACTGGCTTACTAACAGCGTCAACTAGGAAGGGCATATGATGGCTAAAATAGGCTGGACTTAAGTATAAAACAGATATTCCAATGAATTAATATGATTCTCATCTATCTAGCCATGGCTAGCAGGTAAACTATGTACAACAATGAATGTGTGACAGACCCTTCCAATGTGGAACCTTGAGGAACATGCACCTTTTAGAACCCCAAAAGAGGTATGTTCCCCATAATGAGGTACACCTGAGAGCTATGGGCCCAGCACGGCTGCAGACGTGCATCCCCCACAGGCTGTATTGCCATATGTTGGGAGGTGAGCATTGAATGTGTACATGAGACAATTGCTCTATTGCCACATGTACGACATATCCCTCATATAAACAGGCAGTAGCACTGGTACGTGACAGTTGGACATGCCTGTATATACAACCATGTCCCACAGGATATGTGCGTTACGTGTGTACAACAGCTGTCGTACCTTAAGCAAGCTGGGAAGTGTAGGACAGCCAGTGTACCTGTGGGAAATGGTGTGGAATGGGCGCTATAGTAATCAGTAGCTCATGACATGCTCACATGTTCTGAACAAGTGCCTAGCATGACCATACAATACAGATAGGGTGTTGGATAATATCAACCCACAAGTGGTGATGACAGTCATTCAGGGTGGCACCGCACTATAACCCTGCTGAGTATGGTGTGCATGTCCATGAACCATTAGCACTGTAGATGTTAGCAGTACAGATGTACAAGATAGCATGGATATTTGATTACAAATACCTTTGCATGTCACAGGAGTGTTCCACCAGTGGCCTGTTGACAGACTCACAACTACAAAAGGTGCAAGTGTGACATGTGCCCAGCACATCAGTGCCAGATACAGTAGAACAGGGTTAATGTGTTGTACCCCACCCTCACTGTAGCCCATACCACACAGACAAATGTTAGGCATCTGTGTATGTAAGGCTGTGAATGGCCATGACCTATCAGTGTAGCTGTGTCAGTGTTGTGAACAACATACAGAATGGGCTGTTTGTGTGAGGTGTGTGACATATGTGCACAGTCTGATGGATGATACCAGCAGTGTCACCGCTAGGTGAACATCGCTGTACCCATAAACTATTACCTAGGCTATGGTCAACATTATGGACACTGTGTAAGGGATGGTGCTGTGCAGTGCACCCCCCGACATGGTGACATCTCCAGGCCCCTTAGGTAGTCACTTCAGGTACCCATGTCATGTCAGGGTGCCATCCATGAGCACGGAGATCACTGGCCAGGCATATACAGCACTGTGGTGACCAATAGTGGATCACATACCACCTGTAAGGTGTAATGGCTATGCATGGATGTGCGATACAAGCCTTCAAAATCCACATCTCCACTATGCAGCATGTCGTCTACCTTGCAGAAGGACATTTGCTACACCATGATGAATGACATGCTACATGTCCATATCCCGATATATATGACATATGTCATGGACAGCCAACATCCTAATACTAGGATCGCCACAGGCTGGACAGATCCCTGTGCCATATATGTGACATACTCCTGCCATACCATGCAACCCTGTCCATCAAAGCTGCAGATGTCATCCCAGTCATACATGGTGTGATGGCCGCATGGTAGATGTACTATTAACTGACTGGATCAGTAATGTGGCACTGATGCAGCTTGCGGTGGCACAATGGCCATCTGTAACAGCATGGAAAGCATGCCCGCACATGCTATGGTTGATGACCATCCCTGCGAATGTTGTCTGACTATCCATTGTCCCATGTCTATCACATGTGTAATACAGGCGATCCGTGTCAGGATGTTGAACAGTTGTACAGTGCTGTGTAGATGTATATGGCAAAACACATGCATGTACAGGTGTCCATGCGTATGTGTGCATTGTCACTGCTCAAGTCCATTCCGACTGTGTCTGTGTTGATATGTGACATATACACAGCATCCAGGTCAACAGTAGTACCGTGGACACATCGAGGCATGTGCAGATAGGTAAGAACACAAGTGCAGGCAAATAGACATGCCCACAGCAAGACAGCATTTACATGGAGTATGAACACTGTAATGAGGTGACACACATATATGGTGATGATATCCAATGCATAATGGGTGTGACATGTGTGACACAAACACGTCAGTTGTGTCAGTGTCATGGTGCTTTGCAAAGATAACTGTGCAGATGCAGTAGATGTCATAGAAATGTATGTGCAGCAGTATCTCTGTACATCTCTGAAACTGTGACCTGTCACCATCATTATGTTTTACAGATAATGCCCCGTACACGCCTCCCAGCATACACCCGCCAGGAGGATGATGTCCTCATCCCACAGCTCCATGACAACTATGACTTGTTGTTCAGCCATGTGCCACAGCATGCCCAGCAGCGGAATGACCTGTGGCAGGATTTACGCAGGAGGGTGAACAATGTGGGTGGCCATAACTGCACCTACTAGCAGGTGCACAGACACTGCACGGACCTGATACGACATGCAAAACAGCGTGCCACTGCAATTGCCAGGGAACAAGGTGGAACAGGTGGTGGGCCACCAACCCAGCCCCCATTCACACACACCGAGGAGCTACTGGCCAGTCTGGGGACACCCAGGGAACAGCATCCAGAAACACTAGCTGCCATCGTGGAGGTGGGTGTCTCCCAACCAATGAGCCTGGAGTTGCCTGGTAAGTCAGTAATGCACATATGGCTATTATATCCCATGTAGTTGCATGTGTCACTGTACATAATGTAAAGTAACAACATATGCCAGGTATGTGGACACACATGCTGCATACTACAGTATGCTACGTTGTGTATGCACACATGTGCATACTATATGCTATTACACAGGTGAATGTGTGCACATGCACAGTGCTACCTGTGGCTGTCATACAGTCATGGATAATGTTCATACTGGTGTGTCACCCCTATACAGGTACCTCTGGAGTGCCGCACAGACATGGGTCCATTGCAGGTGAGACTGTCATCAGTATTAGGCATGTTACAGTGTAGATCTATTTGCCATGTGGCCAGTTAACACTTGCACACCTGATGTTTGTTCCAGTCACGATATGCAGGTTGCACCACCATGCATTCACACATGCCACCCATGTGCAATATATTCAAACGTAATGATACACAGACTTGAAACCACAGTACTTGTCATTGCAACATATGTGGTCAGCTGTGCATACAACGGTGGAGGTGTTCTACAATGGAGGCCTATGTAGTATGCATTGGAACAACATGTGTGGTACGCACACAGCACCACACAGTGAGCTGTGATATGGGCAGCCCACAAGTGTCACCATTGTGTCATATGCCCCTGAATTGGGTGCACACATTGTGATGTGCCTCCTGACATGTCCCAGACATGTAGTATTCTGTCTGCAATATTGTCATACTATCGCATGACCTATACCCCACATACCAAACATACAACCCGTTGTCTGCATAGACCTGTGGAATGTGACATATCTGACATGTATGGGTGTATGTCATATGGGACCACACAGACATGTGGAGAAGATGCCCATCACACACAATTGGCCAACACATGTGCACACATGGCAATGGGGGATGGCCAGAGACATGTAGCCACACAGTACTTGGGATGTGTATACACCCTGTTGCACATTGTCCACACATGGTCCAATTATAGCCTTAGTTGACTGATTATACAGTTGATGTGGTACACTGGACAACCTAAAAGCCTGTGCACAGCTACTAGAGGTGTCACTGAAGCCTACCATATACGATCTGTCAAACACCACAAATGTGTTGCAGTTATGGCTATGCAATGTGTACATATTATGCATTCTACAGCAACATACATGCCCCATGTTGCCATGCAATGGCACAGTGTCTGTACTTCACACTGTATAGCAATGTAGATGGCTCACACTACCCTCCCGTGCTCATGCACATTTGCTAAACATGCATTCTATCTCTAGGGCATACACACAACACTGCAATGTGAAGCCCATTATGATGCTGTACATGTGTCAGGACACTATTGTGTCAAACATGTATGCATGTTAATGCACATATCAGCAGATTACATGTCAAGGTCACATCAGCCATGTGTACTGTGATCCTGTTCTGGGCCACATGGTGTATCACGGGGATGCATGCATACTACCATGATTGTGTGAACTGCATGGCTACTGATATGACACCTGCTTGCTGTAGTGTGCACCCCAGGGAGGTATGCTTACTAACACTATTAATGTCTGAGCTGCATGCCCTCTGCTGTATCGCAGGCATGCTGCATGCCATCTGACAAATCACATGCATGGTGTGTGTGTGTGTGTGTGTGTGTGTGTGTGTGTGTGTGTGTGTGTGTGTGTGTGTGTGTGTGTGTGTGTGTGTGTGTGTGTGTGTCTGTGTGTGTGTGTCTGTGTGTGTGTGTCTGTGTGTGTGTGTGTGTGTGTGTGTGTGTGTGTGTGTGTGTGTGTGTGTGTGTGTGTGTGTGTGTGTGTGTCTGTGTGTGTGTCTGTGTGTGTGTCTATTGTACTTTACAGTATTTCTTTGCATTCACAGGTGATGTAGGTGCGTTACCCTCCTGCGGTCCATCTGATGTTAGTGTCCCCACAGATACTAGCGGTGATGAACATATGCATGAGGTACAGGCAGGGTTGTCAGGGTCTGAATCTGTGCCAATGGTTACCATCCCAGCTATGTCCCCCTCTTCCCCACACACAGTTCTGCTGCCAACACATACCGCATCACCGGTGGCCATAGAGGAAGGACAGTCAGAGTCTGTTGGCGTGGAACAGGAACATGTGGTGGCTACAGAAGGTGTGTCTACACACCATGGTGTCAGTGTAATGACTGCAGATGTGCCACACAGGCATGTGGCCGGTGCTGCTCGTAGGAGGACCTCTGGCAGACATGCACCTGCAGGACAGAGCGCAGCAGCTGGTATCACCAGATGCATGTTCCAGACTGTAATGGCGGCACAGGCACATGCTGAATGGCAGAACAGAGAAGGGCAGAGGCTGCAGAGGGCTGCTATCCATACCCTAAATGACAACATCCAGGCATTGGCAAATGCTCAACAGCAGATTGCTAATGTTCTGGATAGGCGACTAGGTGAAATGGTCGGAATCCTTGACCGAGGCATGGCAATCTGCGAGCAGGAGCTGTCTGTGCTGGAACACCTGGTAGGAGTGAGGCGTAGGCCATGTGGATGTAGGCCAGCAACACCACCTAGTGTAGGTCGACATGGGCGTGCCACCTCACATGCCCGCTCCCATAGTGCCGGTAGCAGTAGCAGTGCAGCTGCTGCTGCGCTGTCAACACCAGGACACAGCAGGCCACGTGGATGTGGCCCTGGACGGTCTCAGCGGGGACACGGTTCCAGCAGACATGTGTCGTCGGACAGAAGCCACTCTGTACCTCCACCTGGTAGTGCCTGTGCAACCCCAGGCAAGCACAGGTCACGTGGCCGTGGATGGACACAGTGAGCTGTACAACCTGCACTGTACAATCTGGGGCTGTCAATTATACTCCGTGTAGGCATCACAAATGGCAGAACTGTGTACACACATACACGCACACAGCAAACACAACTATAGGGCTCCAGAACATCCACATGCATTCTGCACAGACAAGTCCAGTCAACTCACCGGCCCTTACACACACATGATGTTATCCACTGGTGCAGCCTATGCCCCTGGCAAACATATCACCCTGTGCATATGATGAAGCCTGTGCCGCATCCCTGTCATCCACACCATCGGTGCAGGGTTATGCACAAATATTCTGATGCACAGGGTGAACAGCATAGTGAGAGGTGTATGTAATACCTGTGTATGCATAGTGAGGGATGTGTATGTTGCAGTGGTTGTGTGTGAATACTGAGTTGTGTATGTGACATAGGTTGTGTACTGTCGACATGCACCAGTCACACCATGTAGTGCAGGTGCAGCATGCATTGTGATGTGTTCACGGTATGTGTCTCGGTTACATCTGTAGCACCATGTTGGTTGTGATACCCTGGTTCCCTCCTATGGTGTACTTGCATGTGCCTACAGGTAGCAGTGTTTGCAGTCCCCCACGTGTAACTGTGGAGTACACACAGGCACGTCTGGCAATATCAGCATGCTACATGTACCCTCATCCTGACTGTTGCACACACAAACATGACACAGGTGTCCGCACATATACTGCACCTGACGCATGTGGTCTGTGCCACAGGCTACACTGGACAGAGACGTGACATACATAGCAGTACACATTACAGGTATGGTGACATGGTGCAGGGGTTGTACACAGCGGCCTGGCCAATGATGATGTGAGGTGTCACTTGGTAGCTGGAGGCCACAATGTGCAGCAGTAGGACCCTGTAACAGTACGTGAACATGGCCGCATTCACAGGGTGTACACCACTATAACGCACACCCCACAGTGTGCAGCTGGGGACCCTTGCCTGTGTGGTTATCACCCTCACAGTACTATGTACCCACACGATGTGTCACAGAGAAGGGACATGCACAGGTAGCCAGTATGGCTGGGACCTATGGCATCAACAGGGTTGTGCAATGCATCACCATTACGGGTTAGTCAACACGTGGGGCCAGTGATAATTTCCCACCGTATATTAGCATACACGCTCATACCAAGCACCAGACATACAAACAGATACACACTGTGGTGACCACACATGTGTATACGGACAGCCGATGTGTGTGATGCACCTCACCGCCCTGGTCACACATTCGGACACACATGGCAGTGCTGGGAATGATACACCTGCCATATGATGACACGTTTGATGGACATGCAGCAGTATTGATTGCATTATGTGTACCAATGCTATATCTGGCAAATGTGCTGCTATATACACATGGGAGTTTGTAGGTGTTACAGGTGCCATATGACATATAGCTGTTAACACCTGACTGCTGTGTATGCATTATGTCAGCACCATCACGTAACAGCGACATAGTGTACAGTTAGCACATGGCATGATAGGATGGTGTGTGAAACAACTGTGAGCCACCCCCTGCACACATACATCTAGACAGGTGGTTCACCACATTATGTACACACATCCCTCCATACGTGCTGTTTGTATGTCACCGTATACAGATGTCAATGTTGGGTCTGCATTGCGTCTGCATGTCGTAGGTAGGTGCAACTATGTTACAGACATCGGCCACTGCACATGCATGTTTGCTGCATGCACAGTACAGATGTCACATGTGTCTCCTGTTGCCATGTTTGTATGCATTGCTATTGTTGGACATGTGTGTTGACATACATAACACATGGACTGCGGTATGATATCACAGGTGTCACAGGCGACCAGTACAATGGTATGTGTCCCGGTCAGCACTGCTACCCCCTGTAGTGTGAGCATTCAACAGACATGGGCCCACCTTCAATTCACGTGTGTAGCATTGATTAGGCCAGTGTTATGCACGAGGTACATCAAAGGCCATGTATGTATGTGTTGTGTGTGCAGTCCATGCACACATCCACACAATCACATGTATGACATACCCAGACGTGTGTTCATTGGTGTACAGCAACAGTCAGGTGTCACAGCTGTGTAAGGGCCATGGTATGTCTTGAGCCGACCTGTTCATGTATACTGGTATCATTGCAATGCATAACACCTGTTGGATCCCTGTTGGTACGTGTGTACTCAGCACAGCTGGTGTACACCACTGTACAGCCCAGTGGTCATGTGTCACATGGTGTTGTGGGACCGTAAGGCTGTGTAGTGCTGCACCAACGACATGGTGCTGACATGACAGCTACAGTGTACACTGCAGTATGTACGTGTGTGACCTGCACCTGTGACAGCTGTGATGGCAGCTGTGTGTGTACAGGTCACTGCATGTGTGACTGCCCTGTGCGTGAGAGCAGTTATACCTTACTGTGCCCTTCTGTGTGTACATTCCATCTGCATGCAAGATTGCCCTTTGCAACTGCTAAGTGTGTGAGCATGCCCAGTACGCCGTTGTGTAGATGGACACACAGTACATTCCACTCTGCGCCCTTCCGTGATTAGACTCCGTGTGCATGCAAGATGGCCCTTTGCAACAGCTAAGTGTGTGAGCATGCCCAGTATGCTGTTGTGCAGATGGACACACAGTACATTCCACTCTACGCCCTTCCGTGATTAGATTCCGTGTGCATGCAAGATGGCCCTCTGCAACAGCTGTGTGAGCATGCCCAGTACGCCGTTGTGTAGATGGACACACAGTACATTCCACACTATGCCCTTCCGTGATTAGACTCCGTGTGCATGCAAGATGGCCCTTTGCAACAGCTAAGTGTGTGAGCATGCCCAGTATGCCGTTGTGTAGATGGACACACAGTACATTCCACTCTGCGCCCTTCCATGATTAGACTCCGTGTGCATGCAAGATGGCCCTCTGCAACAGCTAAGTGTGTGAGCATACCCAGTACACCATTGTGTAGATGGACACACAGTACATTCCACACTGTGGCCTTCCGTGATTAGACTCCGTGTGCATGCAAGATGGCCCTTTGCAACAGCTAAGTGTGTGAGCATGCCCAGTACGCCGTTGTGTAGATGGACACACAGTACATTACACTATACGCCCTTCCGTGATTAGACTCCGTGTGCATGCAAGATGGCCCTTTGCAACAGCTAAGTGTGTGAGCATGCCCAGTACACCATTGTGTAGATGGACACACAGTACATTCCAAACAGACGTGTGATACTAAGCGTGTGGGCATGGCCACTGACATCCTGTATAGCCATGGTGGTCATCCAGGCACCAGATGTCCAATTTCAATGTCACGATGGATGCCTACATTGAACACACTTGTTGCTCTCTCGAAGGGTGTACTGTCTGTGGCGCATCCCATATCTATTTAGTGTTGTTCTGGTCCGTAGATATTTAGTTGGCCCGATGACAGCACTGGCTGTTTGTGTACGTCTACCTTGGGACGGTAATATGCTTTCAGACCGCTCACTCTCTAAACATTCCCTATCGGCATCTTTGCCTTTGTGGATGATGTCACCCACCTAGAAGTATGCCTCTGGGAGTGCTGTGTTCAGTAATCTCGGTAGCGTGTTCTGTAAATGCGTAATGCTGTAGTGTGTTAGAGTAGGTAGGTGTATGTTCAACTCCCGGCCTTTCCAAGTGTGTGTGTGTGTGTGTGTGTGTGTGTGTGTGTGTGTGTGTGTGTGTGTGTTTCCAGCTGCCTGGGGCACAGTAATGCTTTTAGATGCCTCACAACACATACATTCCCTATCGGCGTCTTTGCCTTTGCGGATGATGACACCCACCTAGAAGTACGCCTCTGGGAGTGCTGTGTTCAGTAATCTCGGTAGCGCGTTCTGTAAATGCGTAATGCTGTAGTGTGTTAGAGTAGGTAGGTGTATGTTCAACTCCCAGCCCTTCCAAGTGTGTGTGTGTGTGTGTGTGTGTGTGTGTGTGTGTGTATATCTATCTATATATATATATATATATATATATATATATATATATATATATATATATATCTTTGTAATATGTATGTGGCTATTAGCACTTTTGAATGTGCTGCATTGTCTGTACATGTTCACCTTGGATGTATCTGAATGTGGTATGGCTCTGTGATAGTGCACATACTGTGTGCTGTAGTGATCCTGGATTATAGTTGTGTAGTAATCAGTTATTTTGTTGCTGGGTATTACCAGGGACATTGAAAACAATGATAGTACAGCACCTTTAACCAGCCATGTGCACATCTCAGCTGCAGTCAGCAGTGGTTATTACGTTGGAGGATGACTGTGGCTCATATACCTATGTATTACATGGCAATGCTATGCAAATCAGGTTAACATTACTGACACCCATTTATCCACAGGTTGTGTTACAGATCCCATGTATGTATGTGTATACATTAGCAGGTGCAGGACTGGACTATGGTTGAATGCATGGAGGGGTGTCCATGGCCAGGAATGGCGATCTGTACAGCCTGGCAGGTACAGTCTGTGACTGTCCCACAACCTCCAGTATATGGCTGACACATGCTGAAACAGTGTACATGCAGAGACACACATAAAACAAACAGCTAGGGATAACACATAACACACACACACATTGCATCAACATTGGGCCATGCAAAACCTGTTGTCCCTCACACACACACACACACACACAAATGCATACATGTTGAAACTACATACCCAGTGCATATGATGACACCTGTGCCACCTCTTGTAATGTGTAACATTGATGCAGGTACAGACTAACATGGTGCTGATGCACAGGGTGGCTTCATAGCACTGTAATAATGTTACAATGTTGTTAACACAAAGTATGATTACCTTCTAGGTGTATGTAAGCAGGCATGATAAATTCCAGCTATGATCATCAATGTAGTATAGTGTACAGCACTGTTAATTCTGAAGATGTATTATCCATCCATGTGCCATTTGACTGATGTGTGTAGTATTGGCAGCATGTGTTACACAGTGTGCAGTACGTGTGAGATGTGTGTAGTACAGTTTCACATGTATCTATATGTGAACATGGTGAGGGTGCACTGTCTGCATCTACATGTATAGTGGACACATTGGAATGGTTACATGCCCTGTATTTCACACTGTTAACACGTCATACTTTCTATTGGTGGCCAGTATGCATTATACTACACATATTGTTGTACTTGTCTACACATGTGTGATTGCTATGGTTTTACACGGTGCTGTGGGTGATACTGTTACTATCTGTCATAGTTTTGCATTATGGTAGTTGACACGACCTCAACAGTCTGAATTACCAATTTTTATATGATATCTTCACAACAGTCCTACACATGTAGGACACACAGTAGCATGTGGATCCTACATGCACTATACTATACCAGTTTGCACTGGTATTGATCGCCACACATTGCTGGGACCATTACTGTTGGACATGTAGCCATGTTAGTTACAAGCAAAGACAATAGGGATATTCCTGTCCACATCTGGGAATTCATACTGTGGCCTAGAATGCATTCTGCACATGACACAGTTAGTCTACACAAAGGTATCATACAGACAGATACGTGTTATCCAACCCATGCTGTACACCTATAAGGCTAAACAGAGTCAGTTATCCACATTTACTACACATACTAACAGTAACACATAGGTATTACACCCCAATATGTATAATGGGTAACAATGTGTACATATAGATATGTGCTATGTCATTTGTCATTTGATATTTGCATTTACAATGGTATTGTGAAGTACATCACTGTATCACATATGCAATGAGAGTTCTGCATGCATATCCTCCAAGGTGGTTGTACAACTATGATGAATGTCCATTATTGACATACTTTGCTGTGTTTGAACTGTTCTGCAGTATTACACATACATGAACAGTCACTCACACTATGTATATAAACTGTCGTGTGTGTGTGTCACAGATGACCTAGGCCACAGACAGTTCTGATACATGTAGTTGACAAGTGCGGTAATGCTCCACCAGATGTGTCCAGGCACCAGAACTGTGACTTGGCGACACATACACATGCTAGAGTAAGGTTTCTGTATGTGCGTGTGCCTCATTATGGCATTCCTGTTCATGTGTGTGTGCATTTCTGATGTGTGTCATCAGCCACAGTTGAACTGCACATCCGGCATCCCCCACTAGATGACCATGAGGGTTGTCCCCATTGCCAAATGTTTTGTACAGCTGCGTCAGATGCCACATATCGGATGCATTGCAGCTTCCAGGGCATCCAGCACACACATTCATTATTACGGGCTGGCCATCACACACAAACCTCCACTTCATGGAGGGAAGCCCTTGTGGATGATGTAGGCCCTGCCACACTCACTGGCTGCTGCTTTGATGCATATGTGCGTGCAGTGTATTGCACACAGTACTTAGGGTATTTCACTATTGTGTGGAAACGACACATATTGCTGCCCAATACCTTACGAGAATTGAGGATATATACATCATCACTGACATGTGCTGACATGGCATTCATGGCCTGGTGCAGTACCCTGGCTGCTGATGTTTGTAGAATCCACGTCATATCACCAGTTGATCTCTGGAAGATACCTGTTGCTGGTATCCTTAGGGCAACACATACCTTGGTTTCCACTGGGATAGGTTTCTCTCTGTTGGGTCTGTGTGTGAGACATGGCCTGCACAGATCCACAATCTTCTGCAGGAGATCTCTGTCCACTCTATACCGCTCTACTATCTCCAGCTCATGTAGCCCCTGGTAGTTTACCCGGTGCCTGCACACTCCTCTCCGTCTACTCACTGTGTGATGCTGAGCAGCATTCACATTGGCACAACCCTCCACATGTTGCATATGTTGACGTATAATAGCAATGTCAGCCCCTAACATTATCTTGTCTCAGTTAAGCTTTTACAGTTTGCACTTCTCTTACTATACTACAGTGTTGCAGTGTGTCTGAGAATAACATGGTGGACTACTGTTTGTAGAGTTGTACGTGCTGTGCTGTGCTGGCCTACTGTACTGGCTGTGTAATATACTCAGTCTGATTGTTTCCACCTGCTAGCTGTGGTAGTTCTCCTTGGTTAACTTACTGCTATTTGTTTATCTTCCTTTCCACTGTTTGTGTCCACAGTGAGCGGCGCCGCGCATAGGAGCACAGTGAAGTGCATATCCGCTTCCACGTGCGCACACAGGCTTATACATGCGTACAAACACTTACACTGGCTTACACGACATTACACGGGCTTCAACAATCTTACAGTAGCTTACTTGTTCTTCAAGTCACACACACAGGCTGACACACATGCACACATGCTTACTCGAGCTTACAGGCTTGCACGGGCGCAAACACACTTCACCAGGTTTGCAAGGAACTTCAGTGATATCCATGGCATACACTGTCAGTTTACTGACTTTACCTAGGATAGATCATAACACGCCTCTTCCACTGATGAGTCACTGACAGCAGACATGTGACACACTGCTCCAATAAGATTACATTGTTTTACACATACACACTCATGATGTCACCTATCTTCTACGATGATAGTCCCCTTCACCTACTCTTACACTGTAGGGGCTTGGCCCATATGGCATGACAAATTGCGCTTCACTATCCTCAGCCTCAATTGCATAGGATTGCCTACTAATGCTTGGTTACATCTCTGAGTGTGTGCTTCCACACATAGCAACCACTACTCGGTAGCCATGTTGTCTTCAGCTTGCCATTCCCCTGCATGACGCAATAACTTTTAACTGACATTACAATTTGTATGTATATTTTACATATTTGTCTTGTTTTGTATGCACAGCGCGTGTTCGGAGATTGGGGGAGGACAAGTAGAGTTTTATTAATTTCCAATGAGAATACATGCCACTGGCGTTATATTTGGACATTGGCATGCTTCTTCAACTAAACCATCCTTTATTTGCAGATGACATTGCTCCGTTTAGCTACTTGCAGAACGTTACTCGGTTAACATCCATGTACATTTCTGCACATACCTCTACTCTTGCACGGACAGCTTACTGTTTCATGTATCGCATATTTTACATCATTTGCATAGCTTTCACCTACAAATGGGGTAATTTGCATATCCTAACATTGTCCGTGCAACGTTGCTTGAGGGCTGTGTTACACGCCCCTACAGGATATTGCTGAATAGCTCGGCAGACATCTTGCCTTGCTCTACTCTTACTCTACTCGTACACCGACCAAAGCTTCCTGAATCCTGGCCTAAGCTTTGATGTGTGCTAATATGTCTATTTGTGGGGTAGGCATGGCTGTAGGTATGTTTTGACCTGCTACGTCTGTCATTTATACAGAGCACCTCCCACTTTCATCATTTGTAGAGGTGACAGCCCTATAGGGACTATATGTACAGCTGTGACATTTGACAAGTCCACACATACCTTCGGTCAATACTAAACTGACTACTTCAGCACTTTTCATACCTTCAGATTTGTCTTGTAGTGGTATAGTCGATGATACTGTTTCCTATAACATGTATCTGTTTCTGATACAAGATATGTCATTTTGTTACACCACTACACACAATATATGGAGAATTCACAGGCCAGATGCCATTACATTCCTTTTGTGGGACACACCCACCCAGAGTGTTGTGTTCCTCACAAACGCCAACAGGTGCTGATCAAAACATATTCTGCTATCATCTACCTTATGTGTTCACCGGTATTTGCGCTTTCCATCAGTGGCAGAACTCACATGCGTGTGTGGGAGACTGAACACTGTCTCGGGGACACTGCATAGCACCCTGAGGGACACCTTTATGTTGTTTCTATTAACCTTCCACATTGACTATCACAGGGCATTAGTATTCATCCAGATTTGTCAAGGTACATGCTTTTGACTTATACATGTTTTTTCATTTGTCATCACGTCTTTCTTCACACCTGTCCACCTAATCGCACTAGTTCTGTACATTTATTTAGGTCAGGGTTACCTTCATACCTCTCAACTGTACGAATTTTGGGTAAATGTCCCTAACTTAGATGTCTGAATTTGTTCCTTTTTTAATAATATTGTGCAATGCCTTTCTGGTAATTTAGTGGGAAGTCATTTGGGACTGTGGGGTTAGACAATAATGACAGACATTTGTTATTTACAGTTAATAACCCTCGAAACATTCATACTATTGACTGATCCATTATTCTATCCACGTTCTGACTTTGTAAGAGGAATATTTGAGATATTCCCTATTTGTACTTATTTTAAAATACCTTTGTCCAGATGTCTTATTCTGATTGAGAGGTATGGTTACCATCTTATTCGTACGCATGTATGTCCATGATAATCGCTTACACGACACTAATATAAATCCCTACCTCTTCCCCCAATAGTTTACATGATATCCGGTAGATGGGTTCTTCATTTTAGGAAGTTAGAGGCGTCTGCTATACCCACATAGGTATATTAATCACTCCCATGGGGTGGACCTCATAAATCTGTGCCAACCAACACCTAGGCCCATTATTGCATACCCATGATTCCCAGACCTGACACCCCTCCACAGTAGTCATAACACATATTTAATGTGAGCGATAATAAATTATGATGACACTTCTAAGCACTATCCACTTTCCGCATGTCGGTACATATGTCTTACATTCTGTCAACCCATGTGTTATTCCACTTGCACAAGCTACTGTTGCATGTACAGCTATATTGTAGTTGCGAATGACACTTCTTTGCGGCAATCATTACAGGGCTGTGCATTTATAAATTCACTATTTTTGGAGTCCTGCAAAGGACACCTATATCCATGTTTAAAGAGTAGAACTTACAGATCTGGCACACTGATACTTTCCGGCCAGTAGTTTTGGAAGCAGCAGTGTATTTACCTTAATTGCATGTCTGTTATGTGTATCCATACTAGCTATGGTGTAACCTATTTATGTACATGTGTTATATCTACGAGGACATTTGTTTATATGTTTGTTAGGTATATATCAATTGATGTTGTATGTGTTTGAGTGTATATACATATATATATATATATATATATATATATATATATATATATATATATATATATGTATATATATATATATATATATATATATATGTATATATATTTATATATATATATATATATATATATATATATATATATATATATATATATATATATGTATATCTGTACATTCTTTATTTCATATATTTATTTAGTTTAAGTCTGTGGATATATATATCTATACACAAATGTATATATCCATATATAGACATTACGTGTAGAAACCAGCATTCATTTGCTATGCTGTGAGCAGATTACACATGCACAGGCGCACTTGCATTTCCTTATTGTGGGTTATGCGCACATGCATATCCTTATTGTGGGTTACATATGTTTACTAAGTCTTTGTGCTTATGTGGGCTTTATTACTTTTGACAGTACCAGTAAAATATCTCTAATCCGGTTAACGGACATATGTGAAACGCACGTTCACCTTTACATATTTAAATGTCTGTACAGCACAGACGCATTCATTACACTTTAACATTATATGTGCTGTAGTCGTAGTTGAACCGGGACTGCATTCACGTTGGCCGGATGCTGTAACCACTATACGTTTGGTGTTCTGACTCATTTATATGCATACCCATAGTACATAGCTACATTAACATATGCCTCCCCGCTTCACTTACGTCACAGGCATCCATTCTCCTGCTGGGAAAAATGCGGTACTACATGTTACACATTCCTTATTCCCTACTGCTCTGGACCCAAGCTGCATATTTAATCACTGCAGGGATATTCAGAACCCAAAGGCTTATAGTCCTGACACATACAGGTCTTTAATTGTCAGGGTGTTCATGTGGTGATCTGGGTTTAGGCTTGTCTGCCTGGTGAACGGAAATGCCCTGACTGTGTTCAAATGTCAGACAAAGCACATGGACAGGGTTTGTCCATTTTAAACATTCTATCTGTGTTTACAGACACAGGTGTTTGGGCACCTGTCAGCAGCTTATGATGTTGGCAATACATAATATGGGTGGGGATGGTTACAATACATAATCCACGGTGAGTGGTGTTCCCATTCACATTTGACTACTTCCTGTATTCATTCTTACGAGGGTTATTATTTTGCACATGACTTAACTATGAATTAACTACGGGTATGCAGTAGTACAGTCAACATATGTGACGCTTTGTTACAGTATAAATGTACGGACCTCTGTAATACTGGGGACTACCCCACATCCTTCACAACATTTCATGCTTATGTACATACTATTATTCAGTGAACTTTGAAGTTTGTGAGAGCAGTAATTACATCTGTCCCTATTTGTCCACCCATCCTTTTAGGCTTTGTCCAGGTTTTGTTGCTGTAATAGGTTGGGAGGTGGTGTCGGTATGTGATTGAGTTGAATATATACTGTCGATAATTCAGTGGGGAGTAGGGTTACCACTTGTTCCTCTTTGTGAGGGGAGGTCCCACTTTGGACAGTTGTGTCCTGCTATGACACCTAAGACATGGCAACTGTCCTGTGATTTTAAGACAGTAATATATTTCTTATTTTCTTTACTAGTTGCATGATACAGGTATTTTGTATCTGGTACACATAACTATTATTTGGGATAGCATAAGCTATTCAAATGCTATGGAATAAGCTTTTATCTTGGCATACACGTGTAATTCTGTCCTTTGCACTGGCCGGGGGTATGTTTTATCCTGCAGATTCTCACATTTCTACAAGGGATGTCCCACCCTGGCCATCTGAACAGGTGGCAACCCTAGTGGGGTGACCTGCATGGTGGACAGCTGTTCCATCCTGCGTAGTATGTTTTGCATGTCTGTGTGGAAAATGAACAGTACCGTGACTACACATACATGTTTTGTCCAGATGTGTACAGTAATGGACACCGTGGCGTGTAAACAACTCTGAGGTTTCAACAGGTTACTTATCCCACGCGGGATGTACACACATTTTGACGGAACATTAACGCGCGGGCATTTGGATTTACGTACCTGTGATGGGATGTTTACAAACGTGGGATACATATTTGCAATCCTGACACTGCCTAGGGCGATACTTCCTACTACATATGGGGAATACTCGCTATGTGTAGGTGTACGGATGCGCAAGGCTGGTAGCTGGATTTGGTGGACATTCGGACATGGGTGCGGGTTATGTGCTGTACAGGGGTTGTTGTGTATTGCATTTGCATGCATGGGTTCTGCTTTTGGATATCCCGGTTCTGCATATGGCATCCTATGTGTATGTCACGGTTACGTTCATGTGTATAGCACATTTTAATATACATATGTTTGTGTGTGTTTGGTATACAATTTGGACTGTCAGGTTTCTTTACGGTTGTTATTTAGCCACAACTGCCCAGCTGTGTACTATCACTACCACTGTGGGACTGCTGGTGACCATACCCATGGGGCTAGACGTGTGTATTGGCGGCACGCTGACATGATGCGCTTCACTTCCACTGGGTATAACTTCTGACAGTGCAGTACATTACGGACACACGATTTTAAATATCATTTGTTCCATGGATGGTAACTCATATTATGTTACGTGCATTTCTGTTTGGTTCTCCATTTTGTGTGGCCGGGAACTGTCTTGCATGCTTTGCATACATTTCATTATCCACGGACACTGATAGGTGCGATTACTATTGCAGGCAGGCTATAATATTCAGCAGTTTAGGTTGCTCATCGCCAGCCAACATTGACACGCCTCCGGGCGCAGCTTAGTAACGCCCCATGCACTCGCACACGTGTCCTATGCACGTGGATGTGGTAGCGGCGCACCTTCATTAATATGCATATGGCGCTACTACACCATTTATACGCCGCATGGCTGGCGCAGGCCTTACACCGGCCTAGCACCGAGCTTCATGAATCCGGGGGTATGTCTGGTGGGCATTTTAAAAATCTTCTGAAAACGTCCAAAAATAAAATAACAGGAACTAATTTAAGTTAAAAGAAACAATCTACATACTAGTCTTTCTACAAATAACTATTTAACCTTTGTAGAGTGAAAATAAAAGTTAAGAAAAGTGTTACAGTACTGTTCTGAAGAGTCTGAAGAAAATGGTAAATCAAATGCAGGCAGCAGTAAAAGTTTAGATGGTAACTGACAACAAGATGAGCAGAATAAAATTAATCTTTTAACCCTAGTCATGATTTAACTGAAAAGAATCAAGTACTTTCACAAGAAAAATAGAATTTCGTAGCCAACTCTACTGATACTGCTTCTTAAGATGTTAATAAAGAGGAAGAACCATTAAAGTTATTAATTAAACCAAACATAACATTAACAGTGATGCTATGATTTCAAATGCTTCTAACTTTGCAACTAACATACCATCAATAGCTAACGTTGCCAAAGTCTTGAATCAAAACAGAAATTATTCAGATACAGCATACAGTAATGGAAATTGAGGAAACACAAGCTATATAAGGTAATAAAATAAAGGAACTTGAAGAAAAGCTTGAATCTGTTAATTTCGATTTTAAAGCACAACTGGAACAATTTAATGAAATGAAGAAGGCGCAGTCACATTTCCTAAATAAAATGGTAAACCTTGAAGCAAGGTCAAAGAGAAAGAATTTAAGAATTCTAGGTGTTCCTGACGAATGGGATAATAATAAAACTCTTGACTATGATTTACAGGAAATATTAACAGGATTTCTGGATATACGTCAAAAGAATGTGATTACTGAAATGGATAGATTTCACAGAATCTCCACATGGCAGCAAACAACTAAATCCAGGAACTATTCTGAACCTATTATGGTGAAATTTTCAAAAATACAGATAAAGAATATTGCTGCAGGTAGCCATAAGAAATTTATTTTATCTAGAAGGAGCTAAAATATCCATTTTATCAAGCTTTTCTTGTGAAATAGTTAAGAGGCAGAAATACTTTTCTGAGATATGATCAATCTTATGGGGGAAAAAACGTTAACCTTTATTTTTCCTGCTCAACTAAGAATCACACTGAAGTCTATGCCTTTAACTTTCAACTCTCCTAAGAAGTCAGACATGAACTAAATGTATGACTTCTCTGTCATGCAAGATCCTAGATGTGTCCCTGTGTATTGAATCCACACCATGGATTCAGAACTTGGACTTTTTTGCTTTCCACTTTTCCTTCGTTTTGCATAGGTGTGGTGTGTGGTTCTTCCTTTACAACATAGTATGGCTGTCCCCACTGGATTTATGCTATGTCGTAAAAGAAAATGATTTTGAGTATATTAAGTATTATTTGAATGGTACTCATATTTTGTCTAAGTTGAGGAAATTAATTCAATTTGTTAAGAACAGACCTGATTTTTTTTCTTTTACAGAAAACTCCATTTTGCTATTACTATTCAAAATAATTTACTCGCTAAAACTGTCTTGTTAAGACAGAGAAGTCATATAATGCCTAAAACATTTAGGTCACATCAAGAATCTAAGTGGCAATTCCCAGATCTGCTCGGAGTTAGTGCAGAATGGCACAAAATACACTGAACTGACCGATATCACCAACATCCTGGCAGATAGGTTCAGTGCAAACTTCACCCCCCTCTCACCCCAAAAAAGGGCCCATAACCATACCAGAAGAATGTAGTGCCCCTGAAATCACAGACACTCAGGTTAAAACAGCCCTCTCCAAAGCCAAAAACACAGCATCAATGGGACTGGACGGTGTCCAAGGCTGCGTCCTACATGAGCTCAAAGATGAACTAACCCCTCACCTAAACACACTGTTCAAACTCAGCCTCTCCACAGGCTACATGCCCATAGAGTTGCACACAGCAATGGTTAATCCACTCCACAAAGGTGAAGCCACAACAGACCCCAGGAACTATCGCCCTATAAACCTGACTAGCTTGGTCTGCAAGGCTATGGAGGGCATCATCATGGATCTCATTAACAGAGACATTGGGAACCTCCAAACACTGGACCTACCCAGTTCGGCTTTGTTAAGGGCAAATCATGCCTCCTAAACCTGGTGGACTTCTTTGAGACAGTTACCAAGGCTATAGATGAGGGAAAGGTGGTCCACACAGCCTACCTAGACATCGCAAAGGCCTTCGACACCATTCCCCATTCTGGTATTATAGACAAGTTCACCAGCCTGAACATAAACCCCTACGTCATGAGATGGGTTGCCAACTGGCTCATGGACAGAACCCCCATGGTAAGAGTTGCAGGAGCTAGGTCTGACTCTAAACCCATTACAAGTGGAATTCCCCAGGGCTCAGTCCTAGGACCCCTCCTGTTTGGCATATACTTTTCAGAGGTACAGGCAAGCACAGGAGGACTATGGCTGACCAAGTTCGCAAACAACTGCAAACTAGGGCTATAACTGACTCTCCGGCTGACACATACATTCTCCAAAAGGGTCTCACTGAGACAGATACCTGGTGTCAAAACCATGGCCTCAAGCTAAATGCCAAAAAGTGCATAGTGATCTCCTTTGGAAAAAACAAAGTACTCACAAATTACCACATAGGTGGTAGCCCCCTAAATACAGAAGATGAAATAAGGGATCTGGGGACCCAAGTAGATAGTAATCTCTCCTTCGATAATCACATTGCCAAAGTGGTTAGAAAATCCTTCTATGTGGCCCACCTAATCACAAAAGGGTTTGCATCCAGATCAAAGAGGTCATTGTGCCCCTCTACACATCACTCATCAGACCCATCATAGAGTACAACACCCCATTTGGGATGTACCTTACAAGACACCTGCAACAGCTAGAAAGACCACAGATGTACCTCACCAAGAGGATCACTGGCCTCAAACAGATACCTTACGCAGCTCGACTGAAGAAACTCCAGCTGTACTCAGTTGCATACCGCCTACTCAGAGGTGATCTCTGCCTGACATACAAGGCCATGTCCAACCCAGAATTGATGGACATGCTCCACCTAAAGAAAACCATATCCCCTCAAGCCACATGCTCTAGGGATCTAAACCTCACCACAACAATAAATAGGACGTGCTTGAGGGATAGATTCCTTCCCCAGAGACTTCCCATGCTCTGGAACAAGATTCCAATCTACATTAGGCAGAGCTCCTCACTAACACTCTTCAAGAGAAACCTTCACGAGTGGATGGGAAACAGGAAGTTTACCCCAGGGATCACTTCAGTGGCTCTGCTGGACAGAGGCACAGGGAACTAATCTAAGGAGGCGGTGAAAGCCAACACATTCCGGTTAGGCTTATAAATGCCTTTGGGCAGATAGCCTAGTACCTAGTTATGAACCTATGAAACTAAATATCAGTGGATAAAATATTTAATTAATAATTCTGGTACTAGTGCAACTGCAGGTATAGCTATTCTAATTAAATCAACAAGTGATTGTAAAGTTAACAAGACAGTTTCGGGTTTAATAGGAAGAGCAGTGTCTGTCTCTAGAATTGGTCCATATGGTCCATTTAATTATTATATTATAATATGATTTTAGATCATTTTTCTGATGTTCTTCAAGAATTTTAATGTAAAACTGTTATCATAGAGAGGGACTGCAATGTTGTATTAAATGAAAGATAGATCTACATTACCTGTCTGTTCATCTTATCAAATAAGACAGAGGAAACTTTTACATTTTTTTTAATTTACATGAAAGCTTAATTGATTTATAGAGCTATAAATTCTACAGTTTATATGCATACTTCTCACAAATATAAATTATGTACTAGAATAGACTTCTTTCTTATCTCTGTAGATTTAATTCCTTTCTCTAATTTGGAACTTCCATTGAATATCTGAAATTCGAACCATATTCATTGAACGTTTATTCAGTGAGCATTCATTTCACTGGTGGGGAAAGTAACCAGTTGGCCACCACTTCTCCATGATCCCCACTGCAGTATTTCAAACCCACCCAGATGGGGGGGGGGTTAAGCCCCATACCTCCCAATGTGGGGGGCTTTGCCCCCACCACTAACTGTATATAACAATTCTGAGATCACACTACAGTGGGGAAGAGGGCAGATGGGTAAATCAATGAAATGAATGTTCACTGTATGAGAGTTCGATGGAATGCATTCAATGTTCAGCTGTTCGATGGAAATTCCATTCGATGGCTGAACATAGACCCTGTTTTGAACTTTGCTGGTTATTTGGATATTAATTTGAATATAAAATAAACAGGTTTTGTGAAATGTGGTTATAAAACGAAATATATACAGTAAACTCTCAGTTAACCAGAACTTAGCCAACTGGTACTCACAAGCAACCAACAAAAAAATATCGAAGAAGGACAGTACAATTTTCATGTGTTGCACTTTGTTTTCACCCCGCAGAAACATACCTTACGTTTTTAGAGTTTTAGAGTTCTAAAAAGGAAGATAGGAATAAATTCCCATTCTCCCCAGCCAGAGAAGAAGTCAAACCAAACAAATAGTGTAGGGTACAGTATTAGTCAGGGCTATTTTTAATATTAACTCTCAAGCAACCAGTAACTACAGTTATCCGGCATCTACCAATCCTCATGGGTGTCGGTTAACTGAGAGTTTACTGTATATACATACTGATTGGTTTAATAATGCAGAAGTTTGTTTCGCAGTTAGAGAAGGAATAAGGGGCTTTTGGAAAATGCACAAGAATTCCATTACCTTATTTGTTTAAAATGGGATACTTTTAAAGTTTATATTTATGGAGTAATGTTTAAAGTTGTTAGTGCACAGAATACACCTGTTAAGTATCAAATAGATCAGATAAATTTGAAAATTGAAATATACCTCAAATTAAATACCATTAACTAGGAAAAACATATACATATTTGGCTTAATGCTATTAAAAATAATGAAAGATTGGAACAACAAAAATATGTAATTCAGGGATTACTTTAACAAAAGTGTATTATTATATGGCTGGTAAAATATTAGATGCAGAATGTTTTGAACAGATGCATAAAAATATAATTAAAGAAATGTACAATATTGATGAGATTTTGATAAATACACAATCTGATATAGAAAAAATATTAATGGAGTATTTCCATACACTTTACAAATATGCAATGGAGTCAAGATGTTAATCAAATGAATGCATGGATTAAACACACTACAAGCCCATCAACCCCCCCCCCCAAAAAAAAAAAAAAGAGTAGGTGTCAACAAATCACTGGAAATATAAGACCAGGCCACTGCATCCACTTGTCATTATGTTGTCTGTACATAATAAACATAGAAACATGGCTACTACTTCAGTGGTGTATCTGGATGTAGACATTTATCAGCACATAACATATACTTTCATACACTGCTACAGTATTTTTAACATATGGGATTCCCTGTCATGGAAGCCTGATGTCTAGCCAGTCTACCAAAGACTACTGTTGCTTTAAGGTATGCCGAATGTCACCCAAATGCTCCTTACGTAGGGTAGGGCATAGAGGTGACGTTCAGGCCTACCATAATCAGAACTTCTTTGCTTCCAGTCTGAATGTATCTTTTCAACATTTGTCTGTTTATCTCTGTCCATTTTCTGCCAGTTGAATGCATTTTCATTCTCCAGTGACTACCTACCCTGTTTGCTGACTTCTACTAGTTGTTGATAAGTGCTTAGTTGGGGTTTTTGTTTCTCCTTGCTTTTCTTGTGCTCCTTGAGGTTAATGTCATCCAGGAATGGTAAATGCCAGTGTGGGAGACAGATTCTAGATAAAGACCACCATAATAAGTGCCTTTTTTCCTAGAAGCTTCTCATGACCATACATCTTGTTCAATTTATCAGGCATTTGTCTTGAAAACCCTTCACAGTAGACTTTCTTACCTCTCCTTTTATCTTGAGAACCAGCGTCTTAAGCTTCTTGCTAAGGTACAATGAAACAATGAAAGGAATCTCCTGCCCTGAGGGTCAGCCATTAGGGAAGAAGAAGAAGGTGAAAAAGGTGTGACCAGAATCTTCTGCTGTCCATCCTCTGCTAGGTGTTACTCCCAAGGTCATTATGAACCCAGAGACTCTTTGCCTGGCTGTATTGTCAGATTTCTCTGCCTCAACTATGTTGAAGGCTGGCAGCACATTGGAAGAAGCTTTACAAGTGTCATTCTTGGATGTTCAGGGGAGCCATGGTTGGTTGATTTGTTTTTAAGGGCCTAAGGATGTTCCTCAGATTTTAGTTTGGGAAGACATTCCTACTATGGTTCTCAACTGCCTTCCTGAGTCTGATCCTTCTCAGATTTTTGGAGGGGATGTTCCCTTAAAAAAGAAACAAAAAATTAAACATGTTTCTTCTGCTCCTAGGGATCCACAAAGTGAGTGGCAGGCTTTCGCTCAGGGGCTATATTTACTGCTTTAATGTCCTTAAAGCCTCCTCATGAGGTTTTGGCTCCTGCTCCTCCTTGGTCTTCTACTCCCCTTAAAAGGCCTACAGAACAGGATTCTTCTGTGGATGTGTCAGATTCTGATGATGTATCCTTGACTTACTCTGTTCAAATTCATTCTCCTTTGGACTATGGGTCAGAGGAGGAAGAATCTATTAATCCTGATATTCCTTTTGAGGAAATTCTTTTTGGGGGTGGGGGACACACTCTCCAGGATGATGGATTTTTTTAACTGGGATTGCACTCACATCTCTGATATCCAAAAGAGGTACTATGAGTTGCTGCAGCTGGAATCTACTAAACCTGCGGCTATTCCTCCTGTTTTGGCTGCTTTGCTGGATGCTTTTTCCAATGCCTCTCATGCCCATGATTCTTTGCCCCTGCTCCCAAGAAGGCTGATAGGTTTTATAGGGTGCCTGAAAATTGTTATTTTCTATATAACTGTCCTGCTGCTGACCCCTCTATAGTGTCTTTAGCCTCTGATAAGCCATCTCAGTTGCTTTCACCAAAATTATTGCCTTCTGAGAAGGACAGTATAACTATGGAAAGCCTGGGTAGGAAGGCTTACACTTCTTCTACCGTAGCTTTTTGAGCAATTATCAGACCCATATGTCTAGGTATGTGTTGGCACTTCTTTCTCAGGCCTATCCACTTATTTCTGATTTTCCAGACTCTGAGAGTAATACTTCTGTTCTTTCCTTGCTAGGGACTTCATCTCAAGTCATTCATCATTCTATTAAATGTAGTTATGATTTGGCAGATGCCTCTTCTAGGGCTGCTGTTTTTGTTTCAGTGATGAAGAGGTGTTCTTGGCTTATTCTTCAACCTCTACCTGATGATATTAAAGCTAAGTTGATGGATGCTCCTCTGGATTCTGAAATTTTGTTTGGGAAAGCAGCTCCTGGTTTAAGTCCCTTCAGGATAAGTGTATGGTCTTACAGGAGCTTAAACATGTGTTTGTTTCTTCTGTACCGAAATTTCAGAGAAACTACCCCACTGAGCCTGCCTTTGCTCATAGATAAACCTGCCCTTCTACTAAAAGTAAGAAGGGTGGCAAATGGGCTCCTCCTGCTAAGGCTCCTCAGTTTTCAGGGATTCTGAAGCCTTCCTTTCCAGACAAACCAGGTGCTGTATGGCTATCCATCTCTTCCCAGCAACATGCCTCTTTCTCTTTGACTTTCTTTTTCTTTTCCTTTTACTGTTTGGCTTCAGATCACTCAGGCTTCTTGGGTTCTGTCAGTCATTTGTTAGGGTTACTTCATGGTGTGGAAATCCTGCCCTCCTTTTATGGGAATTCCTCAGTCTCCTTGGGAACACCTTCCATTTTTCCTGGAGGTTCTTCAAAATCTCTTGACTCAGGGTACTATTCAAGAGGTGCCTGTGTCCTAAAGGGGAAAGGGTTCTACTCAAGACAGATTCTAGTGCCCAGAAAAGAGGGAACTTGTAGACCTATTCTAGACCTCTCTCATTCAAACACTTTCCTAAAAGTGCCCTCCTATTGGATGTTGTCCCTTCCTATTCTGTTTCCTCTTTTGCTCCCTCAGGCCTATATGGTATCTCTGGATCTCAAGGATTCTTATCTCCATATTCTGATACATCCTCTTTTCAGGATGTTTTTGTGTTTCTCTGTTGCTTCCTGGCATTTTCAGTTCTCTGCTTAGCCCAATGGCCTTTCTACTACCCCAAGGGTGTTCACCAAATGCCTTGCTCCTGGGACTGTGTTTTGCAGGCTTCGAGGGAGCTAAATATTTCCTTGCTTAGATGACCTGCTGATTCAGCTATCCTCTCCAGAGACCCTTTTCCATAATCTTCATTTTGCCATTTCCCCTTCTTCAGAGCCTGGGGTTTACTATAAATTGCAAAAGTCTTCCCTGACTCTTTCTCAAGATTATGTTTTTCTGGGTTGCAGGATTCAGACGGGCTCAATGCTTGCATCCCTGCCTCCTCTAAAGGTGTTAAATCTCATTTCTTTCTTTCACAGTCTTCTTCATCTGGTTTCTATTACCACCAAGGAGTTTCTGAGAGCTCTGGGTTTCATGGTATCCACGATCCTGATGCTCCCTCTGGCCAAATTTCACAAGAGAAAGTTTCAGTGGTTTCTGAAGTCATCATGGCTACAACATGCACACCCCCTAGATTTTGCGGTTCCTCTTCTTACTTGTTTCAGACAGGAGCTTCACTGGTGGATTCAAGAGTTGCATCTGAGTCCAGGGATGCCATTTCATTCCCCTCTTCCCTCTCAAGAATTGTTCACAGACACTTCAGATATGGGATGTGGGTGACATTTGGCTTCCTAAACATACAGGGGGTGTGGTCACCTCATAAGCAGAAGGAGCAGATCAATGTCAAAGAGATGAGAGCTCTTCTGCTGGCTCTTCAGGCCTTCTCATCCTTTTTTGTCTCCAGGGTCTCTGAAGATGTCCACAGGCAATACCACAATGATGCCATATATCAACAAACAGGGAGGAACGAGATATTTTCTTCTTTGCCAGTTGGCACTTTTGGTATGGGATCTGGCTATCACTTATCAAGTGACTCTTTAGGCAGTTTATATCCATTCTGATCAGAACATTGTGGCAAACACTCTGAACAGGTCCTTAAATCAGTCCCATGAATGGATGGTTCACAGGGATGTGTTTCTGGATATTATCCACCAGTGGGGTACTCCTCAAGTGGATCTTTTTGTCTCCCCACTGAACAGACAGCTTCTTCTGTTTTCTGCCAGAGTCTCAAATCCTCTGGTGTGGAAGGTGGATGCCCTCTCATTTTTTTGGAAAAGGGATGTTTCTTTATGCATTTCTTTCCCTTCCTTTCATTCCAAAAGTCCTATTCAAAATTCAGCAGGATGCTCCCAAAATCTTGCTGGTGACTTCCTTCTGGCCACAACAGCACTGGTTTCCTCTACTTGTGTATCTAGCCAGGGGAAATCATCACAAGTTACCTCATAGGGTGGCTCAAATCACTCAGGCCAAGAGATCTCTTCTCCATCCTCACCTGTCCATGCTTCAACTGACACTGTGGGTAATAGGATTTTGATTTCTCATAGACATCTTTTTTTCGAGGGAATGCTGCAAGTCCCGCTGGAGGCCAGGAAACCTTCTACTGAGAAATCCTACTTATCCAAATGGAAGAAGTTTTCTATTTGGTGTCTCTTTCGTAACTTGGACCCACTTACTGTGGATGTTCCTTTGGTTGTCTCTTATTTGTGTGAGTTGACTGTGGATGTTCCTTTGGCTGTCTCTTATTTGTGAGTTGACTGTGGATGTTCCTTTGGTTGTCTCTTATTTATGTGAGTTGACTGTGGATGTTCCTTTGGTTGTCTCTTATTTGTGGGAGTTGACTGTGGATGTTCCTTTGGTTGTCTCTTAATTGTGTGAGTTGACTGTGGATGTTCCTTTGGTTGTCTCTTATTTGTGTGCATTGACTGTGGATGTTCCTTTGGTTGTCTCTTATTTGTGTGCGTTGATTGTGGATGTTCCTTTGGTTGTCTCTTATTTGTGTGAGTTGACTGTGGATGTTCCTTTGGTTGTCTCTTATTTGTGTGAGTTGACTGTGGATGTTCCTTTGGTTGTCTCTTATTTGTGTGAGTTGACTGTGGATGTTCCTTTGGTTGTCTCTTATTTGTGTGAGTTGACTGTGGATGTTCCTTTGGTTGTCTCTTATTTGTGTGAGTTGACTGTGGATGTTCCTTTGGTTGTCTCTTATTTGTGTGAGTTGACTGTGGATGTTCCTTTGGTTGTCTCTTATTTGTGTGAGTTGACTGTGGATGTTCCTTTGGTTGTCTCTTATTTGTGTGAGTTGACTGTGGATGTTCCTTTGGTTGTCTCTTATTTGTGTGAGTTGACTGTGGATGTTCCTTTGGTTGTCTCTTATTTGTGTGAGTTGACTGTGGATGTTCCTTTGGTTGTCTCTTATTTGTGTGAGTTGACTGTGGATGTTCCTTTGGTTGTCTCTTATTTGTGTGAGTTGACTGTGGATGTTCCTTTGGTTGTCTCTTATTTGTGTGAATTGACTGTGGATGTTCCTTTGGTTGTCTCTTATTTGTGTGAGTTGACTGTGGATGTTCCTTTGGTTGTCTCTTATTTGTGTGAGTTGACTGTGGATGTTCCTTTGGTTGTCTCTTATTTGTGTGAGTTGACTGTGGATGTTCCTTTGGTTGTCTCTTATTTGTGTGAGTTGACTGTGGATGTTCCTTTGGTTGTCTCTTATTTGTGTGAGTTGACTGTGGATGTTCCTTTCATTGTCTCTTATTTGTGTGCGTTGCTCAATGTTGGTTTGGCCTAGTCTTTTAAGGCCCATTGTTCAGCTTATCTCTGGTTGTCTGCCTTTTTCTCCTCCTTTAGCTTCTACATTTGAGGTGAAACCATTTCTTAAAGGAATCCTTAACATTAGACCTCCCAGGAAACCTGCTCCTCCTCCCTGGGATCTTAATTTTGTTTTTGAAAAGTGGGCTTAGACTCCTTTTGAGCCTGCTGCTTTGGCTTCCTTGCAACATTGTTCCTGGAAGACTGTTCTTTTGTTAGCTCTTACTTCTGCCAGATGGGTGTCTGAGTTGCAGAACCGTATGGCTTGCCCTTCTTTTTTGATCTTTCATGAGGACAGGGTGTCCTTGTGCACTAATCATTCTTTTATGCCAAAGGTGGTTAATGATTTGTCACTTAATCAGCCTATTAATCTGCTTACTTTTTTCCCCTGTCTGCAATCTGACATTGACAGGGTGCTGCATACTTTGGACGTGCATAGGCAACTCAGGGTTTATTTTATTTGGATAAGACTAAGGCTATTAGAAGATCTGATCAGTTGTTTATTTCATCCTACATCTTTGGGACTTGCTGTATCAAAGCAAACTATTTCTGCTTGGATTTCTAAGACTATCTCCTTTTTATGGCAAGAGCCTTCCTTCTTCAGTTAAGGCTCATTCTACTAGAACTGTGGCTTCTTCTGGTGCTTTTTTCAAGGGCTTAGATACTAATTCTATTCTTGAAGCAGCTATCTGGACTTCTGTGCATACCTCTACCAAGTACTACAAGTTGGGTGGTATGTCTAGAGCTAGGGCTCACTTTGCTAGTTCCATTCTTCATGGCGTTTTAGGGGTCTGTTCTGCTCTTTCCCCCTCCCAAGTTTCCTCACAAGCTTTGGCACTGTCCCATATATTAAGAATACTGCAGTAGTGAATGTAAGGACATAGTACAGTTGTCTAAAATCTTACCATAATGGTAGATGTCCATGACTTCACTGCTGCAGTATTCACTCCCTCCCTCCATCCCCCTAGTCCTTTACCTTCTTGGATGTACAGATTACCTCCTGGGTTCCTTGGACTGGTGTTCCTACAGGGGCAATCAGTTCTGATTATGGTAGGCCTGAACATCACCTTTATGCCCTATGCTATGCAAGGCGCATTTGGGTGACATTTGGCATACCTTAAAGCAACAGTAGTCTTTGGTAGACTGGTTGGACATCATGCTTACATGGCAGGGAATCCCATATGTTAAGAATACTGCAGCAATGAAGGCAAGGACATCTACTATTGCAGTAAGATTTTACACAACTGTACTTTCTTTGTGTCTTGTAGTAGAGCAAGTTAGATTCAAGGTTTCCTATATACTACCTTAAAAATACATCTGCCGGTATCTTAAAAGTGTTAGAGTATTTTCACTCCTCAAGATACACTTGCACAATGAAAAAAAAATAGTAAAGTAAACACCATTAAAATATATGTCCAAATAAAGCAAAAAGAAGAAAAAAAATACACACAACTTAAAACAATTTCTTTTGCTGGGTTCATTTTTTCTCACTCTTACTGGCAGCAGTCCTGGACACAGCAGCTCTAACAAAGCTCAGTCAAGTATAGGAGAACCATTCAAAATGATGTTGGGAAAATCAATTCTTAGAAAGATGTGTTTTGCAAGTGCAATAGGAACAAACTTGTATAAAACTACAGAAGGGAAAATAATTTTAGCAACCAAGAGAAGATATTGCAATATATTATTTTCATTGTCTATTTCAAGGACTGTTATAGACATCAATGGACTATATGAAGAGGACGATGGTGGAACTCTTGGATTATGTGTCCCAGGACACCATAAGCCTAGCACTGAACAGCACTGAGCAGCATTCTTCCTTCTCTAAGGATGATGCAACAGTATGAACAGAATACGATTGAATTTAATAATCGGCTTAGTTTTTGGTGTCATTCCAAGGGGTACAATATTTGTCAGCATGGGAGGATGTGACCAGCGGACCACACTGCTTTGCCAGGGATGGACTGCACCTGTCTCTGTTAGGCTTTCAAATATTGGCTAAAACACTGTCTTCCCCCATTGTGCCTTTTTTTCAGGAATGACAAACTCATAAACCTTCTGAAATAGCAAACCCAAGACTAGAAAAGCTAAAGGTGCTAACGCTACTGCTACTGTCATTTGAAATAAAAAATAAAATCCAGGAGCCCCACTAACCATATAGGAACTATTGTAAGTCAAACTTATGTCACCCACTTCCTAGCTGGGTGACTGTCAGATAAGACTCAAGAAGTTATGATAGGTAGTCTATCTCTACAAAGAGGTCAGTCATTTGCAGAGTCCCTCAGGGCTCCATGCTGAGTCTCCTACTTTTTATAATCTACTTCTCTGAAGTCAAGGTCAACATCAAGGGCCTCTGCCTCACCAAGTTTGCAGATGATTGCAGACTAGGCGTAGTTGTAGAATCCCCCCAAGTCACTAGTATCCTCCAAGAAGGGCTAACTAAATAGCTAGTGCCAGAGCTGCAGCCTAAAACTCAATGCCAGTAAATACATAATAGTATTATTCAGAAGGTGGTCTGCATTTGGAAACTACCTCATTGATTACACACCCCTAAGAGTACACTCAGTAGTAAGGGAGTTTGGGATGCATGTAGACACTAACCTGGCCTTTGACCATAATATGTCTACAGCAGTAAGGAAACCATTCTGTTTTGCACAATTTATAAGAAAGGGTATGGCATATAGGTTTAGGGAAGTCTTCTTTCCACTGAATTCAGCCCTTATCAGACCAGTCATTGAGTACAATGTCCCCTTCAGTACGTACCTGACCACTGACCAGGTACATGCAACAACTGAAATGTCCACAGAGGTTCCTAACAAAATTGGTACAGGTTGTAAACAACATGCCTTAGTACAGGGTGTAAACAACATGCCTTAGTACAGGGTGTAAACAATATGCCTTAGTATGGGGTGTAAACAACATGCCTTACACAGACTGCCTGAAAACCCTATTCCTGTAATTAGTCTCCTATAGACTGAGATGTATGCCTGGCATGGAAGGCATCCTGGGATCCCACTCTGATAGACCTTCCACATATCCATAAAATAACTAGTATCAGAATTACCCAATCAAGAGATTGAAACCTTGCTTGTTACATAAATAGGACATGCTGGTGGGACAGGTATACATCTCAGAGACTACCCCTTTTGTGGAACAGGCTTTCCATCCATGTGAAGCAGAGTTCTTCTCTAACTCAATTTAAGCATAACTTGGACCAGTGGATGAGGAATTGGAAATTCACCCCTGGTCTGGCACCTATATCCCTAATGGGCAGAGGCAGCTTGTAAATGCTTGAACACTGAAGCCCAAGTCTACATATACTGTTAAAAAATCTTAAGTTTCCTCAAACTTTTCAGCTTCATTTAGGATGCATGGCTATGCTTCAAAAGGCCCCTGTGGTCTTTAGCCAAGTATACACCTATCAACTTATGAGCCTGTAAGATAGCAGTATCAGTTATAAAAGTATTGTGGCAGGGTTTCTGTTGATGTTTGCAGTGCCTAAACACTCTATACAAATATGTTTACTTCAAAAGAAAATAGAATGCTTGCTGATAGTAATGGTGGTTATAGATCTGTAAGATGACTAGCTCAGTGAGTCAAATTAAAAGATTGTTATGTAAATAATCATAAAAATGTCTAATAGTTGCCATTTACATTCCTCCAGGCAACAACATACCCACCCTAGAACACATTCTTTCCTGGATCTCTCACTCCGTACCCTATGAAACCATCCTCTTTGGTGATGTAAACATTGATTGGAAAAACACTAACCACTGCCTCCCCAAACACCTGCATTAATCTATATGGCTTCTCCCAACTAATGTCAGCCGCAGCTTTCATAAACAAACACTCCAATTCCAGCTCCATTATTGACTGGATCCTAACATTAAATCCAAACTTTTATCACAATGCCAGCACATTGCCAGATAGCATTAGAGACCACCTGCCCACCTTTATCCATAGACACTCCCTCCAACTGAGTTGATCTCACAAATACAAAGACTGCCATAAACTCTCTAGCTTTAATCCAGTTGCATTTAATAATAGACTTTCCTCCATCAACTGGTCCTTCCTCCATAACCTTCCCCTTAATGATGCTGTTCTAAAATGTAACCACATCTTTCTAGACATCCTTAACTCCCTAGCTCCAATCAGGAAAATAAGGATAAATCACTATCTGCTCCACTCACACACTAATGCATAAAAGAGATAATGCTTGGAAAACCTAACTAAAAAACAAATCCCCTACACACCTTCAAAACTATACAAACCTCAGGAACTGTGCCAAAAAATAGGTGAATAATGACAAGAAAAACTTTTACCTACAGAAAAAAACTAATCACCACTCTAATCCCAACAAATTTTGGAGCACTATCAACAAAATTCTCCACCCTGGAAATCCTTCTATACAAAATCCCTGTCCTAACAAGTCTTCACAAGAAACTGTCTTTCCTTAACACATACTTTATTGACTCCATCAAATAACTAACCCATAATGCTCCCAACTCCAACCCCTCAATTTTATCCCCACCACCAATCAACAAAACCCCCTTCTCACAAGCATCTGTTCTCACTGCCTACATAAAATCTCTTCTCATCAAACTAAAGCCATGTTCTCCCTCAGCTGATAACTTACCCCCCCTTTTAAAGCCAGCTGCTGACTTTATAGCTTATCATATCTCTACTAATCAACAGATCTATCCAGGAATCTATAGTGCCTGACATCTGGAAAACATTCTATACCATACCTTTACACAAACGAGGCAACTCTACTGACCATTCCAAATTCAAGCCCATTGCCATTCTGTCCCCACTTTCAAAAATCCTTGAAAAATGCATCCATAATCAGCTTTTCAACTATCTCCCACAAGATCTTTATTCACTCACCCAATGTGGATTTTGCCCCAACCATAGTACTACTACTGCCTTCATATCTTTCACAAATACTGTCAGTGGAGCTAGAGACAATGACAAACTTGTCTCTTGTCTGTTCCTAGACCTTTCAAAAGCCTTCATCACAGTCTCACATTTAAATCTCCTAAGAAAACGAACCAACCTCAACCTCTCAACCCACACCCTTGACTGTTTCTACAGCTGCCATATTAACAGGTCTCAGTCTGTCAGGTGGCTCACTTCCTACTCCCTTTTCCTCCCCATCCAAACAGGAGTCCCCCAGGACTCTATTCTCAGACCTCTGCTTTTCAACTTATTTACTAACAGCCTTCACACATTATGCCATCACTCCACTCGTATAAAATGTACAGACAACTCTACTTTAATTTCTTCCTCAAACAATCTCGCTCAACTCCACACACTTACCCCAACCTCTTTCCTTTCTGTTGAAAATTGGCTTACTGAAAACCAGCTAAAAAAAAAAAATGCTTTATTTCTACCAAAATTTCTCTCACATCTCGAAGCCACCTTCACTATCTCATCACTAAATAGCACAATAATTAAAGTTGAACTCTACACAAATCTTATTGGTATATTATTATTATATGAGACATGCAAAGGGAAATGTGCAAACATATCACCCTGCTTTATTAGCAGCCCCCCTTGCTCTCCTTGGGCTATGACCCCTACACTTCTGGCCTTTAATAGGGATTGTATATGTGAATACCCTTGCAACTGCTCTCCCCTCAAATGGGCATAACCATCTCTCCCTCCCTGTCAGCACCTCAGATGTTTGAGCTGCTACTCAAACACAGGTCATCTGCTCTTCCTATGAAAATGTCATAACAGGACCACTGGATTGTCAACATTGCCTTGTGTATTGCATGATCCAAATGAATTAGATAAAGTAGAGAGAGCAGAATCTGAACCACGTGAATGACCGACAGAAAAAAAAGAAAAATGTGACTATTTTGTTGTAATGCATACAATGTCAGGAAATATCACTTTTTCTGTGAAAAGTATTATTTTTGTTTTTTATTTCACAAGGTCCCACTAATAATTTAATTCCAATATACATTAGGTATGTCCATTTATCTGGAAATATGTATCTATATACATACATATCTATCTATCTATATATATATATATATATATATATATATATATATATATATATATATATATATATATATATATGTTTACTACTGAAAACTGGAAACTGCATGGGTCGACTGGTCACATGGTCGAACAAAAATCCTGAATCTAGAACAGCAAAACTGAATACATCGATACACATAGTTTGATGTATTCGACATAGCAGGAGGTGACATCAGTCAACCATGCTATGTACCTTCATGTACCATGACATTCTATAGTCAAAGATACGTGTATTTAACAATTTTGCAGGGGGGCAAGCCCCCTCTACCAGCCACTGTGACTTTTATATACCAACTCTGAGATCGCACTACAGTGAGGAAATGGACTAATTCCCTGTTCCTCACTGACCCGCAATCTCAGTGCACAATGCTGAACTCAGATAATCGAACTACACTACCCATTCGCTGTAGTGTAGTCAATGCATTTTGTCACCATTCTGCCCACTGGAAACTGCCATTATACAATGACCCCCCCCATTAATATTCCAAAACGTGCACACAGATTGGTCAGCATGCCCATTGTAAATCTGACTTATACTAATGGAAAAGGTCTGGTTACCCTGACTTTTTCCATTAGTATAAGTCTTCATTTTTTTGTGTTTTTTTGTAGCAATGGATAACGGAAGAGCTCCGTTGCTGTAATCTCGCTAACATAGCCAGATATCTTAAAAAAAAGCAACGGAGGTCTTCCTTTCTCCATTGCTTTTTTTAAAGATATCTCGCTATGTTAAACTCTTTTAACATAGCAAGACACCTTTTAAAAAGCAACGGAGATCATCCTTTCGCCGTTGCTTCCACACACAGCTCTGATTTACTGTGTAAGCATATGCATGTGCAGTACATCAGAACTGCCGCAGAATTTCGGACAGCTGCGGAAGGGCAGCACGGAGGCATTATACAATGCCATTATTTAAGAAAAGTAAGCATTTTTTTCTTAAATAATGTCATTGTATAATAGCAATAACCTACTTCTGGGTGTGGGTAATGGATTTACCCATGGTTGTCATTGTTTGGCCACTCGGGCTTTGCCCTCATAACCAAAACACACCAACCGTGGGTAAATCCAGCATTACCCACACCCAGGCATGGGTTATTGCTTAATTCGACCACATGCCACTTAACAGCAGTGACCTTGTGTATTTCATTGTAAACTATATATATATATATATATATATATATATATATATATATATATATATATATATATATTATATGTATGTATATATACTATAAGTGGGTCATCAATCAAAACCTGTTATTATGTCTTTGAGAAATAGATGCTATGAAATTCACCTCAAGAGCTAATCCTGAAAGCAGAATCTTGGCAACCATGCTTGAGATAAGAACAGTGTTAGTAGCACAACAGGTGGCATACTTGCTCTTGATGCAGAAGGCTGTGGATTCTGCTCCAACACCATGTAGATGAATGTTGAGAGCGCATAATGAAGGGTCATAATCAGAAATCCATTCTTTGTAGTGTATGGAGCTTTATCTGCTCAATTTCCTACTAATTACAGAAGACAATCTCTAGCATTTTGTTGGCTTTCAAAGCCATAAAGCACTTACCTAGAGCTGTCAGAAAGGCACTGACACACTTTCTTATGTTAAACAAAGTCAGGGACACTTTACCAGGACAGACAACAGGCAGAAACAAATGTGTTTTTTTATTATACTGCTGTTATTTGCTGACCAGTGCTGGTAGATTTAACTGTCTAGCATGATACCTGAGGTTAACCAAAGAAGAAGGGGGTGCTTAACACTTGTTAAGATTTGGTCTCACTCTACAGAAATGCTTAACTGATTTTTTTTTCTGGATATCAGAGTGCAATCACCAGACTCCATCTGCTACCGATATATTATGGACTATTACAATGTTCTGCATACCAAGTGTAATTTAAATACAACTTCAAGTAAAACTTATTATAATGCAAAATGTCATATTGTGACAGTGAAGACTTATAAACTCCCACCTTTAATACTTATGTATGAAATGTCATATGTCCATTACATCTTAAGATTTCATTATAAAGCTTTCAAGTGGTATAAGCAGCCCAACAACTGGTATTCTACCTAAAGATATTTTTAGTAGAGTTCAGTATTAAATTTTGCTTTACCACTTTAGTGCTTTAAGCCATGATGTTTTAACCAAGGCATTATATAAATGTAAATAATACATCTTTTTCTAGAGAAATATGTGGAATTTTTACTTCAGATGTAACAGCAAATCAGCAAAGATATAGACTTAACCACTACTGTATTGTGCATACTGTGTAAAAGGTAAATACAACACCTTCAATGCAAACTGAGTATAATGCAAAATATTAGTTTGTGATAGTGACGTTTTATAAATCCCTGAAACTGATACACATGCACAACATATGTGAGCCTCCCCTTGAGATTTCATGATGAAACTTACAGGCACTAACAACTGGATGCTAATCTATGACTCACACATGAGACTGTTGTTCTAGGGATTTTAATGCAGCTCAGCATTACATTTAACCTCACCATTTTAGCTGCTTCACATAATAACATTTTTTTACAAATGAAAAAAAGAGACCTAAATATGATTTTATTTCTGATGTAATGATTACTTAGTGCTTCCATTGTCCAGATATGTTTCACCCAGTGTCATGAGAAGAGATAATATCCACTAATGGAAATTAAGTAGAATGCCATCATCTGACACTAAAGTCCTAAAAAAACTCCATTTGCTACTTATGTATGAAATCATATACCAGGTCTTTCATAACAGCTTATAATAAAGGAGTAAGAGAACTATACTGAGATACACAGACTGCCATTCTACCCTCAATAATTTCACTTTAGTGCAGCAGTCTGGAGTTACATAATACATTGCCTACGTTAGAACATGGTGTTTAGGCATCAGACTATGTGTGTGCAAAAGAAATGCTGTCTGCTTGGTGAAATAGTTATAATTTTTGATAATAGTGTTGTAATAGCTTAGTGATCATATATACTGGACATTGAGTTTTCCAGATTTTTTTTTTCAGCTGAAATCATATAGTTGTCTCAAATGGAAGCTAGGTATAATAGAAGACTGTGACAATCCCAGTGATATATGTATAGGTATATGTATATGTATATTTATATGTATATCTATATCTACATCTATATAAAAAGAAAGAAATATATATATATTTATATATATATATAGATTTATATATATATATATATATATATAGAGAGAGAGAGAGAGAGTTAATTCCATTTGTTCACAGCAAATGTCTTGGCAGAAAAGCTCCAACTTGTGAATATAAATGGATCAAAGTAGTTGTTGATGAGTCAGATGCAATACTTTAATATTCAAGCAGTAGTACATTATAATGTGATGTGAAATGTACATTTAAATATAAAAACAGGATGGAGCAAATCAGAACTGCAATAGTACATCTTTCATACATCTCACAGCAAATAATATTCAAGTACCGATATTCAGATTATGACATATGCTCACTTTAATGAAGGAGAGAGATGTGAATTATACAATGTTGTTAGCAAGTAGATTAGCACATATATGCATGCATTTATGGTGGAAATGTTAGGTAAAATATGGAACGTGAACTAATATTTTGTTGGAAGATATTAAATGTATGTTTATTTATATATGTATCAGTAATGCATAGGTAAATGCTACACATATTAGGATTAGGTATAGACAGTAAAGTTGCAATTTGCTAAAAACATTGAAAAGTAAGTATAAGTCAAATTATGTTATGCGGGAAAATAATTAAAGGTAGCTTTTGTGCTTCCAAATCTTTCTAGCCGCTCATGTGCTTGTGTCACATGAGCAATGCCACTTTGCTGTTAGGTATCTTTTTAGGTTCCTTAAGAATGCTGTTATATTTGCCAATGTATTCCATTTTGGAGAGTTCCATAGTTTAGCCTCAGTTAAATGCTACAGGGAATCATTAAAATGATTATTGCCTTTGCTAGAAATAGTTGACTTTGCAATGATATATTCTACTAGAAGAAACAATCCACTGATGACAGATGGTTTTAAGAAATGGAAAACCATATGAACCCCACACAGACTATAACTGGACATCAGGATTGAACCACTGACCATGACACTATGAGCAGAGATTTTGACCTTAAGTCCTTGTGTAAATATTTGTTAATTAGGGCATAGAATCTAATTTTTAGGACTGTTAGCCTACATCTTGTTGTAAGGAAGTTTCTCAATAATGTTTGCTAATCGAGATGAGTTAAGAGTGTGCTTGTATTTTTGAGATTGAGGAAAGCTGAAAAGCTTTGGAAAGTGGCTAATAATTTATAACGTCTCCATAGACAATGCCCTTGTGGTTATAGAAATACCATAAATACATGAGATTGGATAAAGAGTGTAATCTAAGACATTTTTTGGAATGTAGAGTGGAATTTGTTCATAAAGACACAACAGATACAGCAAATTGTAAGATAATTTGAGTAAACTGCATAAACACATGAAAATATAATGCAATTGAAGGGGAATATGTAGACTTTAAGGGGAAAGAAAGGTTTGATATGGAATTATATTTGATAAAATGAATATTGATTCTTCTGAGCACTTGATACATAAACAAGCCAGTGAATTTACAGTGGGGCCTAACTTACAGCTTCACCTTCCTAAATGTTTTTAATTGATTCTTATCTAATATTTCCCAGCCTCATCCAGATATTAGATTCAATTTCCTCTCTTTTTGCACAAAATTAGAATCTCCAATATCCATCCCTAGTCTCATCCAGATATTAAATTCACTTTGTTTGCCTGTTTAATGTGCATGTTTGGGCCACTGTAATCAGTCAATTGTTAAAACAATGTGTATGTACTGCCTTACTATTGCTATCCTCATATTCCGGTTTAAGTCCAGTTTCTGGTTTATATTTGGTTGCTGAGTTTACCTTCATTGTGGCCTCATACATTCTGTAAATACACTATCACTACTTAGTTGCTGTGGAAGTGCTCTTACTTCTTCCCCTGAAAAACCTTGTGGTCTTTATTTTTATGTTTACAGAGCCTTTGTGATTGCTGCATTTAATATGTTGGTTGTCATTTAAGATTATTTGAGGATTGCTACAAGCGCAAGTTGTTCAGACATAATCTACACAATTTAGAAAGAGAATGAATATATGACTTTGTCATACTGATAGCTAAAGTTTATGATTCTAATTGTCAAGATTGTATTTTAGTATGTTGTTCATCTGTTACCAGATTTATAGGCTTGTAGCAATGTTGAAGAACTGTTATAGGCACAAATTCTGAGGATCTGACATAGTATAAAAAGAGATTGGTGCCAGAAATGTGGTCTTCTTTTGTGTATTACTTCCCTCATCCTTTATGTTGACGTTCTTTCAGATTCTTACAATGTTCATCTCCAGATTCCTTTCCCTGTGTCCCTCTAATTTGTCTAATGTTTCTGTTTTCTGTTGCTCTTCTTAGTGGATTTAAAAACATTTCTACAAGACACACATACGTGTACACTGGGAAACTGTCTGGAATTAGTAAAAGACTGAAAGTCTGACTATACAGTTGATGTGCAAAATGTTTATTCTTCTAAACCAAACTTTGTATGATTAAAATATTAATTGGATCATACATCTGTTTAACTAATTTGACTACCTTAACTGCCCATAAGAATATTCTTAAGCAAAGGGTTGGAAAACTTGAATTAATGAAAAAGGTTTCCAGAATTGTCATGATATTCTGTTTCCTATAAGCTATAGATGTGGTCTCGATTCGGTATATAACACAACATTTCTGTTTGAATGTTTTTGCCTTTAGTGTACCAGTGAGGGATCTAATACTAGACTTGTATTGCAAATCTAAAATTAATTGGAAAATGCCTTAATACCTGTGGGGATTATAAATTAGCTTCTCCTTAAAATCCAAAGAAGACACTCAATAATTTTCTTCAGAAATAATCTTGAATAGATCTTCCATCTTTGGATTTTAAGGAGAAGCTTGTTTCATAATCCAAAAAGGCATTGTGCAATATACCTAGTAGTGTGTGTGTGTGTGTGTGTGTGTGTGTGTGTGTGTGTGTGTGTGTGTGTGTGTGTGTGTGTGTGTGTGTAGAAAATATTAGCATGAGGTCATGGGAGTCAAGCATCTTGACTGTTAGTAGCTAGTAATCTTAACAATCAAAACTACAAACCTATCAGTATTCAATATTCCGGAAGAATGTTAACAAAATGGTTGAAATTGTGATACCTGGCACATGTATTCTAATGAACAAGAACAAATCCAGGACCCACTGCACATTGCCAGAGAATATAAAATTATTCCCAGTAATTAGCATGCTTGGATTATAAATTATTTTCTTGACTGTTTCAGTATTGATGCATTATGAACTGTGCAGGTGGTTTCACTTGCAGAGAAAGTACTGTCCTGGTGCTTGTCCTTTTAAGGGTGAAAGTATTATTCCTAGATGCACTGATGTTAGGGGAACTAGTTCTGGTATATGCACCTTTAATGTACAGTTACCTTTCATTGCAGGTTTTGGAATCCTTTTACAAAGACTGATCTCTGTGAGAGCATGTCACTGTTTCAGCATTGTTGTGTAGTTGAACTTTGGTGGTGGTTTCGCTTTTAAAGTACATTTTATCCACCATTTTCCACCTAAATGTATGTAGCATTAAAAATATAACTCACTTGTTACATAATTTGATTTTTCTCTATGAGCCAAATACTGGCAGAATGGTTAAGGTTTTTTGCTCTCATGAACAAGGTACAAGGTTCAATCCTGACCTCTGGTTAATGCCTTTGTGGAGTTTGTGTGCTCTCCCATTGTTTCTGTGGGGTTCCTCCCACTTCCAAAAAAAACATGCTGGGTGTTTCCATCACAAACTCACCAAGGACTGGTGCTGTGAGCAGCAGCTGAGGCCCTAGATGGTGCCTACTTGAAAAACAAATGTATAGACCAACCACTTTCTGCATTAAATGTAGTGTAATGTATCCTCTAAATAGGAGAATATGGATCGCAATTTATGTGTTGTATCAGGGCTAGCCACACAATGGTGTAAAAATTTACTCTCGCTAATTTGGTCGCATTGACTAATGCTGGCAAAATTTGGCATGAGTATTTGCTTTTGAAAAGTTGGTTGAGGGGCCAGTCAATGCAACAGGCCCACGCTATTTGTGAAAGGATCTATGTGGCCCTATTCACCAGTGTGTGTCCAGGATCAATAAGCTATTGGCCAGATAGCATCCAGTATGGGATAGCTTGATGAGTGAAAGATGGATGTAAAACCAATTAACCTGTCAAACATGAGCTAAAGATTGGTACACTCAGTATAGGTTCACTGAAACAATGCAGCTTTGAAGTGTATCCTTATACAAGGATGGAAGGACAGTACAATAAAGCCACTTGGCTTTGGGAACCAGAATCATCTACTCAGGGGAGAACAGACTAGAAATAGAGTGGGAGTTTTTTTTTTTAGAAAACGCTTCAGAAGACATTAAGGGATGTCACCAGAATTAGTGGCAGACTTATGGCAATCAGACTTCAGTGTAAGGATAAGGCAGTATTCATACTCTCAATCTATGCCCAACAGCAGGGTGGTGACAGTGAGGAAAAGAGAGTGCTTGGTCAGCAGTTGCAGGACATATTAGACTACTATAACCAAGTTATAAACCCATGTCTTCTCCATTCTGTAACATTAATAGAGAAGAAGTTATGAGCCATTTTGTTTCAAACTTTCTTTAATGTTACAGATTAAAATGAGCATAAACCTTTTTCTCCTAACAAAATTAAGCTGAGAAATCCCAGTTTTGTCAATGCACACTGTCACAAGCAATCAAGTATGTAATCATCCTGTCAAACTAAAACTTTAATCAATATCAGTAGGCAAACAACCCCCAGAGTTCTTAAAGCTGTCAGCATCTGCTATAAGCAGACCTCTCAACTGTCCCTGATTTTGACTCAAATTTTAGCTCTGTCCCTCTTAATCCCTCCTAAAACTAGTGACTTTTAGAGGAAAGGTTAATTATACTTATTGAATAATGACAATAATTAAGAGTTATAGACTTCTTTTACTTAAGAAAATGTGTATTAATTCATATGCTCTGATTATGTCAATGTTTCAAGTTAATAACACTAATATTTTAAAAGTGTCCCTGATTGTCCCTGATTTTTTCGTGACTTGTCCTTGATTCTGTTGAAATTTGCCCCCGATTGGTTGAGAGGTGTGGCTATAACATGCACAGTGTTAGTGTTGATCACCGCTATATTAAGAACGATATTGTCACATATATCTGGGAAAAGGCTCTTACTGTAGTCTGCATAAACATGGTGCACCATTAAACTAAACCAACCTTTCTCCTTATTTTCCATATTATAAAAAATACTATAAAACATGTGCTCTTATAACTCCTGCAACACCTAAGCAATGATAAAGTAAGTTCCAAAACATAGTCTTGCTTCAGACCAGCTCACAGACCACAAAGACCCTCTATGGGTTTCATTGGTTTCATACACATCCAACAAAAAGGATAATAAAGTGACTGATGCACTCTTTTTTGATATGTAAAAGGCCTTTAATACTGTTGGTCATGACACACTACTAAATATTCTGCATAGCACAAGCTTCTATTTAGTGCCCATAGGAGGTTTTTTAGTTATAAGAAAACTAGAAACTTCTATTAAATTTTCAGGTAGAGATCTCCTCAAATAGTTTTTTGTACTTTTCTTAGGAGACCAGCTGCTTTCTTCTGGCAGGTAAGAAGACTTCATAGTCCAAACTGTAGGCTTTATATGATGACAATGAATGTGAACTATAGCTTCTTAGTATTTGCCAGTGAGCTTACTTTGATGGAGTCAAGGGCTTGCCATGATGTGCTCTCAGAGATTTTGTATGGTTCTATGGAGTGTTCACCATTTTGAAAATGATGTGAGTTTACTATTTCTATTTATGTCTAGTTTATAACTGTTTCCACTACTACTTTTGGACTAGATTATTGTTGCAGTGCACTTGTTCATAAGTTCTGAATTCTAGTGATGAGGTCATTGTGCCATAAACTGAACACACTGACTCTGCAAAACAAGGGTTAAAGGTGTTCTCACCTATCCAACTGTTCGATGATGTCTTGATTGTGTTAAACTTCCTGAGCTGTGTATGCCACAAGGTAGTCTATTCTAAATTCTCTGACTGGTTTGAGTTAAATATTTATCCTTTAGGCAAGTTTGTTCAGTTGTAAGCAGGAGTTAACAGTATTTGCTAGTTATAGGTTTAGAATATAACTCTAATCTCAGATCATCTTGAAATATATATATGTCATTTACTATCATATGTGTGAGTATGCACTGTCAGAAAGTCAAGTGTTAGACATACAGAAGGTAGAATTATTAAAAACTTTAGTTAATTGTGTGAGTAACATATTGTGAATTGTAGATTCCATTCGGGAATTGGCAGTCGTACATATGTACGTCACTGTAACTGCAAGTGAGTATTGGCTCAGCATTCTGACGTTGCATGAATTGTGCTTGGCACATCTAAGTAAGTTAGTGCAGAGTACTGTTCACAGACTTTTGGAAAGAAATATTTCAAAGCTGACAGTAAGGGAATTCAGATCGCACTACAGTGGGGTCAGGAAATGTACCCTTTCTGTCACTGTAGTGCAATCTCAGAGTTTGTACATATAAGTATCAGTGGGTGTGGGGGGCACAGGGATATTGTTGGGATGAGATTCAGTTGTACTGTGAAAATTTTGTACAGCAGTTTGACAGATTCACACTCCATTCACACAGATGGCATTTTCGTCTTTCTAACCTCATTTATATGCTCAACGTCTCTATCTATATATCAATATGAGACTAAAGCAAATCTTGAACATCACTCTTCTCCTTTCTTATTTGCAAAATCTCCACCCCCAACTGATATATATATATATATTGTCATTTTTAGAACAGTTTAAAGGAGTTTCCTTTTGGCAGTTGGAGTGCGTTGGTCAATGGGATTTGCAGTTATTTACAGATGCAGCAGAGTCTATTGGTATGGGGACATTTTTAATGCGTGAGTGGTTTGCAGCTCCATGGTGGTCTGAGTGGAAGGATGATTTGAAAAAGGATGTTGCTTTTTTTAGAGTTAATGCCAATTTGGGCTGCATCTGTGTTGTGGCAGGAAGGATTGAGGGGAAGGAGGGTTATCTTTAATTTGGACAATAGTGCAGTGGTTCGAGTTTTACAGGTGAAGATGGCTAAAGCTGAATGATAACTGTTAGTTTTACTTAAGTTAGTTTTACAGAGTTTGCTGATTAACTTTTCTTTTACAAGTGTACATGTGCTAGGTGCTAGGAATGGAACAGTTTTTCTTGCCTTCAGTTTTTCAGGTTTCAGCAGTTAGCTCCAATGGCAGAAGAGGAACTGGCGGCAGTGCCAGAGGAGGTGTGGAGGATCGGGTTGCAGTGACCAGGCGACTGGTGGAATACTCCTGAGCAGCATCTACCAGGAGGGCATACGGAAGGCCATTGTGTAAATTTGATAGATTTATTTTATAGCTGCCTGAGGAGGAGGGAGTCAGGTCAGAAGAATTGTTGTTGCGATATTTAGCTCAGGCTTATATGCATGGTAGGGCAGTGCAATCAGTTAAGGTGGACTTGACAGCAATCAGTATATTTGCTCATGTGGCAAGGTTGCGTGATTTCACTAAATCCTGGATAGTTGGGCATATGTTGAAAGGATGAGTTAGAGTGGATGGCTTGAATAAGGATAAGTGTTGGCTGGTGACAAGGCAAGTTTTGAAAGTTTTAGTACGCGACCTATCTTTGGTGAGTTGGGATTTAGTTGATTATGTTTTATGGGTGACTGAGCTTATGGATGTATTTTAGGTTTTAGGTGTCTGAGTTGTTGAGGTCATTGTTTTGGGAGGATGTCATGATACTGCCTTGGGTAGTACACATTTGCTTGTGGAAATCTAAAATGGATCAGGTAGGGAGGGGCATGCAAATAGTTGTGGAGAGAGATAGGTGTGAGCAGATGTGTGCAGTGATTTTGACTATGAAATTCATAGCGTCTCATAAGGAGAGCTCACACGAGCAGGTTTTCCAATCTAAGGGAGGAAGGTGATAATGGGAGGTCAGTTTATAAAGGCAATGAGAAGGGTGCTCCACTGTATGAATTTTGTGGGCGAGAGATTTTCAACCTATTCTTTTGAGATGAGTAGACCAACAGATTTAACAAAAGAAGGTAGTTTAACTGAGGTTATTAAGAGGGTGGGGTGCTGGTCTTCAAATGCATTTTTGTCTTTTATTAGTGAATATTGAATTTGGTCATTAATTTTTCTTTTATTTCTTTCTTTATTTTTTTTGTTAGGCAACAAGATCGTCATTCTAGGTTACTCGTATGTTTATTGGGCAGCGAGGAGGGCTGCAGTCAGGACTAATGGTTTGGATTTTGGATTGCATCGGTAAAGGTGGAGAATCAGTTTTCACAGCATTAGAGGCCTCAAGTGGAATTGGCTTATGCAGGAGTTTGCAGCTGTCCAATCTCAGGTGGGGCTTCTTTAAGTATTGGTGGTACATTTGGCAGGAAATGATTTGGGTTTAATTCCAAAGCAGCAACTGGTGTATCAGATAAGTGAAGATTTTGTTGCATTAAAGAAGTTGTATCTGAGTAAGTGTATTATCTGGTCTGAACTAATACCCTGTTTGTTTTGGAGGCATGCTAATAGTTTTATGGCAGTAGAGGGGGCACGGCAAATTGTTAACTTTAGGTTGGCAAGGCAGCTGGGGGCAACTGTCATACAGGCGAAAGAGCACAAGGAGCTTGCTGACAGGGATCCAATGTGGTTCAGAGAGAATGGGGTGCACCTGATTGATTTTGGATTAGATTTGTTTAATTTGAACTTAGGTTTATTTTTGGAGTATTTGGTTGAAAGCTTGTATTAGGTGAAGGGGAACAGCCTGGGTCAGGCTGGGTGGGTGGAGAAGAGGGGCAGGCTTGTCCCTCTTCTGTTCCCCCTCTAGTGTTTGGTTTGGTGTAAGGATGTTTGGGAGTGAAGTGAGTGGTTGGAAGTTGCTTCCCCCATATGATGTTTGGATGGATGTAAGGATTTTAGGTTGAAAATGAGTGGGTGAATGCAGCCAAGTGAGAGGGGGTACACTGCCCTGATGAATGTTAAAGGATGTTTTCTTGTGATTAACAAACAAATTGAAATGATGCAATAAAGAATAAAGTTATGATGGAATACGTTATGTTGTTTATGGATTCAAAAAAAGTTCATTAAAGATCCATGTTGGTGTGTGTCTCTTTATTGAAGTGGAACTTGACTAATGAGGTTTGGGCACAAACCAATTTGTCATGGGGTATCTTCAATGCTGAGGGTAGGTGAGTAAGGGGGAGGTAGGCTGGGGCTGGGAAAAGGATTAAATAAGAAGGGATAGCAAGCTTAGTATGAGTTAAAACTGGTCAGGGAAGGGTTAATATAGTGAGGTAAGGAGGGAACAAGTGAGGTAGGGGTAGGGTGGAGCTTAGAGTAGTTTTATGTGTGGGTTGCTGGTTTAGAGAGCACATTTTTTGTCATGATTTAGTTACCAAACCATCCCTCTGTCTCTTTTCTGGAGTAGGTATGATTGATTTTTGAGTCAAGGGGTGCTTAGGTGAAGTAGATGGGCAGGCTTGTCACTCTTCTGTTCCCCTTCTGATGTTTGGTTTGATGTAAGGACATTTGGGAATGAAGGGAGTGGTTGGATGTTACTTCCCCCTATGGTATTTGGATGGATGTAAGGATTCTGGGTTGGATGCTGCTTGCTGTTTAAGAATAAGTGAGTGCAGTGAGGACTCTGCTTATTTAGGCAGGGTGAGCAGAGGTACTCTTCCCTGATGAATGTTAAAGGGTAACCAAAATGGAGTAAGTCTGAATAAAAACACCAGTAAACAAAATTTCACACATTAGAAGAGTAACCACTCTATGCTGGAAATAAAGCGAGCTCCAAGTAGATGATCACACTTATATTGATTAACGCCACACAAATAAAGAAAAAAAGATGTGTTTTCGTCCAAATTTCCCTCAGACTTCATCAGATTAAACAATGACACCACAAAGACAGCTGATATATATAGGCTCATTAATTAATATAATCAAGGACTAATTCATTTAAATCCACAGTATTTAAAACCATGATAGTATGCATAAAACTATATAAAAAATAGGAATTAAAAAAGAAAAAAAATACAAAATAGAACAACTGTTTTAAATTGATAATAAATTATATAATGAATAAATACAATAAATTAGTAAAAAAAAAAAAAATATATATATATATATATATATATATATATATATATATATATATATATGTGTGTGTGTGTGTGTGTGATTGTGTGTGTAAATAAATATTGAACCAATGATCATATTATAAATACATAATTCTCCCTGGCTAAAAATCAGAAATACCATGCATTAAAAAAATGTATTGTGTGTGTATATAAAAATTCATGATCAAGTAATAAAACAGTACAACTAATAACAATATAGAAATAATTCTCTTATTTATAATTTGTCTGATCTAAGTTTAAGTAGGTGTACCAAGGAAATGTGGTCATTAAGCCCTGGGGTTTATTAGACTCCAGAAAAATTTGCCAATAGGTTTCCCTGTATCCTAATTTATGCTCCCAAGGACCCCCTCTTAGTTTTTTAGGGACAGTTTTGATAACAAAAAAAGTAAATCTAACATTGGGACATAATAATGTATGTTTAAAAAGTGCATTATTTGCATTTCTTTTACTGACGTCATTCATATGCTCATAAAGTCTTCGTTTGAGTTGACGTTTAGTTTTCCCAATGTAGTAACTGTCACAAACACCACAAGCAACTAAGTAAACAAGTCCCTGGGAGTTACAATTACTGTAAGTTTTGGCAGTTAGAATTTTTTGTCTGGATGCAATAACCACTTGTTCCTTGTTGGAAATATAAGTACACTGGTTACAAGCCCCACACTTGTAGGTAGCCTTCCTTCTGTGTGTAAAAACCTTTTCATTTCTGACAAATTCCAGGATATTTTTAATATTATGTCCCTTTTTAAATACTACTTTAATAGACTGATCCCTGAGATTGGGTAAATCTGTACATTTTGAAAATGTATCCCATTCTCTTTGCACAATGCCTTTGATTTGATAAGCATTAGTAGTAAATTCAGTAACAAATGCTCTAACATATGTAATATCATTGGAAAGTGTAGAGCCATGCTTATTAGAAAAATCAATTCCCATACCTAGAATGGGCCTAAATGTACTTTTCCTGCCCTCAGTGACTTCAGCTCGAATAGAAGCTATTAGTTCACAAGGGTAGCCACGATCCAAAAACATTTGCTCCAAAACCATACACTCAGCTTCATAATCCACTTTGTCAGATGTCATACGACTGATACGCACATATTGTCCTTTGACAATACCTTTTTTCTGATAGAATGGATGAGCACTGTTGAAGCTGATGTAGGTGTTGGAGAATGTAGGCTTTCTAAAATAGTTGATTTAAAACAATGATTGACTTTGCGCAAAGAGACATCTAAATAGTTAACACTTTGAGTGTAGACTTGATGGGTAAACTTAAAAAAGTCCATAGTTTGATTAAGGTAAGTAATAAATTCATCTAAAAGTTCAGCCCTACCCACCCAAAAAAAATACAAATATCATCAAGAGACCTTATATATAAGTTCCAGTATCTACTGTAGGGATAATTATGAACAAATGTATGTTCCCATACTGAAACTATGATATCTGCAAATGTGGGGGCACAACTAGCCCCGATAGCCACCCCAGACTCTTGGTGATAAAACTCGCCCTCAAAAAACAAAAAAATTTTTTGAGAATAAGTTCTGCCAATTCCATACACAAAAAGATATCTGTTTCCAAAATACCAGATTTCATCCTCAAGGCTTCTTCCAGCCATGTAATACCTATATTGTGTGGAATGACAGAAAATAAATCTACTACATCTATTGTAGTAAATAGAAAATCTTCTGAAAAATGTTCAGATTTAATTTTACTGAGAAATTCCCATGAATCATTTAAAATATGTAGTTCCCCACCCCATAGTGATTTCAATTTACAGTCTAGATATTTGGCTAGGGGAGAGCTCTTGGACCCTTCTGAGGCCACAACTGGTCTAAGTAGGGATCTTCCACACTTTTGTGAACATTGGGTATTCCAAATATAGAGGATACCCGAGTGTAGGGATGATCTACGTACTGGTAAGTATCATAGTCAATGACCCCTTGATCGAAAAGGTCCTTAAGAGCTAATTCAATCTTTATATAACATATATTAATCTCATTGATAGAGACTTTGATATATCTAGAATAGGATTGAATGCATTTTACCATCATATATGATTTTGTCCATGATTACAATCCCCCCACTCATCAGGTTCCATCACCCGAATGTTAGAATTAGTACATAAAGTATCTAGTAACTGTTCATCCCCCATATCCAAGTTGGAACTAGGTTTGAAGCATTTTACCTTTTTAGGAATTCCAGCGTCAATAAAACTTTCCAAATTCTTGAGTTGGGGGTGGATGGGGGGGATTAAAAATACTAGTTTTTTTTTGGGGGGGGATCGTTCCTGTCAAAGAACTATTATCACCAAACATATTGTATAAATTGAGCCTTCTTTTGAACATTTTGCGGTCCATAATAACTTGGGCAAAGTTACTATTGGAGGTAGGCACAAATTTAAAACCTTTCATGAACAAATCAAAGAATTTGTCAGTAATCTCAAGGCTACTATAGTTAAAAATTTGAAACCCTGCCTTACTAAACACACAGGGATGTTCATACTGTACAGTTTCATTGATTAAGGATGATTCCAGTGGTAATTCCCTCTGTATCCTCCCCGCCCCTGATGGTAAGTCCCCCTGTAAAAATAGTTGTTTGTGTTGTTTTTATTACAGAGTCTTTCAGATCTCCATGGACCATTGTCATCATAACCATCGATAACATTTTACTTGGGGAATCGGGGTGAGTTGTAACCTGGGGTTGGTTATCAAAACTAGAATGCTGATATGTACCACACTCAGAATCAAAGAAATGCTGGTTAGATTTAGGTAACGTGTACTGTTTACCATCTCCATATTCCCTGATGTTCCTATCCAGTTTCTTATACTTCCTGCTCAGTAAATCATCACATTTTTTATCTATTTGAATTTTTAAATCAAAGTATCTATTTTTCTCAGTTTTAACACCAAAAAGTAAATCATTTGTTATATGAGAATTCAAAATGATCAATTTGTTTTTGTAGGAATTCCATTTCATGATTATTATTATTTACAATAGCCCTTAAAATATCTAAACCACAATTATCAAACATATGGAGCAGCTCTTTATGAAATTCACTTCCATTGATAACCCATACTTAAACTCAGATCAGCCAAATTATAAATAAGAGAATTATTTTTATATTGTTACTAGTTGTACTGTTTTATTACTTGATCGTGAATTTTTATATACACACACAATACATTTTTAATGCATGGTATTACTGATTTTTAGCCAGGGAGAATTATGTATTTCTAATATGGTCATTAGTTTAATATTTATTTACACACACACACACACACACACACACACACACACACACACACACACACACGTGTATATATATATATATATATATATATATATATATATATATATATTTACTAATTTATTGTATTTATTCATTACATCATTTATTATCAATTTAAAACAGTTGTTCTATTTTGTATTTTGTTTTTTTCTTTTTTAATTTCGATTTTTTATATAGTTTTTAGGCATACTATCATAGTTTTAAATACCGTGGCTTTAAATGAGTTACTCCATGATTGTATTAATTAATGAGCCTATATATATCAGCTGTATTTGTGGTGTCATTGTTTAATCTGATGAAGTCTGAGGAGAACTTGGACGAAAACAGATCTTTTTTTCTTTATTTGTGTGGCGTTAATAAATATAAGTGCGATCATCTAGTTGGAGCTCGCTTTATTTCCATCATAGAGTGGTTACTCTTCTACTGTACGAATGTTAAAGGATGTTTTCTTGTGATTAACAAATAAAGTGAAATGATGGAATAAAGCATAAAGTTATTATTCAATAAGTTATGGTGTTTATTGATTCAATAAAAGGTCGTCGAGGTCCATGTCGGTATATTATCTCTTTACTGAAGTAGAATGTGACAAAGTGAAATTCCCAGGTCAGGAACTGAAAAGCTAGAAAATTATTATTAAATTTATCATCCATCTTTTTAGGGTCAGAAATAGTTTTGTTGTGATTATTAAAGATGTATTGGAATGCCTCGTCTGAGCTAGTGAGTTTTTATATTTATAAAATAATTTATTATTTTGGGTATCACTTGATAACCTTTGTCTCAAACTTTTTTTTCATGCCTTATTGTTGACTGTAGCTGTTTGCAGATGCTATTAACTTAAATGTGTTATTACATGTATAATATTTCCTGAATGATCCAGTCTCACCTCACTTGCTTTGAAACATAGGGTTACTATAATCTAAGTGTTATGACATTTCTTACTCACAGTCTTTATCAATGATATGGCAAGCCACTGTGAAACGTCATAATTGATATGATATGCACACAATGGAATGATCATCTTTCCTGATCCAACACTTTCTGTAGTTTAAACTAAGCTATTGCATAGCGTTGTCCCTTTGTAATCCTTACATTCATCTGTAGGACTTCAGTGCAACACTAGAAAGACAATGGCTATGTGGTAGCAGATACCATGCTGTAGATGACCCATTACATAATTCTACTTCAATTGATACCCATAACATATCATATTTTCGAGATTAAGGAATTAAGATAGCAGTTTCCACTAAATTGCTAGAGAATATTATAGATAACCAGGTCAAGAATGACTCCATGTAAATTCTGCCCTAACCAAAGCTAACAAAAAGCTAGGACATCTTTATAAAATCAGAGCATTCATTTCCTTCATTGTGAACATAAACTACCAATATATGCACTTCCTTTGGTGTTTTACCTGGCAGATATGCTTACCAACCTATATATAACTTTGAATACAGATACAGCAGAATTTCTAGATTTATTTCAGGGCATCATAGAAAATATATCACTGCTTTCCACTGAATTGTCTAATCTGGTTGAATTTGAGCATTGCCTGTTCACTGTAATCTCATATAGTCTAATTTATACCTACCAACTAATTTACATGACCAGGCATACTGCACTGGACAGCACATTAACCTAGTGTAAGCCTTAGTGAGTGTCCTGATGCTCCACCTATTACTTCATACATTGGAGTATTAACTAGAGATATTGTAGGATCCACAGCAGAGGCAGATGGGAATGAAGTCAATCATGTTTTTGAGAAAGCAGGAGCTGAAATTAACAGGACATGCAAGCAAGACATAATAACGGGCAAGTACAATGTAAAAAAATGGGAATTAAAAAGAAGGGAAATAGTTGTAAAAAATTAGCTCAGTAATAGAAATGCAGTGAAAGAATTCCTGATACTGTTTTGTAAGACAACTTGCTCATGTCAAACACCTTTTCACAGCAACGTAATTGGTGATTGTGCTTGTGGATTTTACCCAGAGGATCATAAAAAATTCAAATTGACTATGTCTGTGGAAAGAAACAATGGAAAAGCTCAATGACATCAGTTAAAGGAAAACCTGGGCTGACTGACATAGATCCACAGCTAGTAGTTTGCAAAATAATGGTAAAACTGAACAAGGCTAAGACAGATAGATGCCATTAAACTGTATTAAATAATTATGTATGCAGGACAGTATAGGGCACTGGCTATTCTTTCTGTTTTTCAGCTTTTGAATTACTATTGTCTTTGAATAACATATAAATATCGGCAGTACAAAGAAATCTGAATTAGAGCTGTTTTGGATAACAGTAATTGTTTACTTGCTTCTTGTTAGTATAGTCATGGTAAGCCTCAGATAAAAAAAATATGATCATTTTCAAAATAAAATATTTGAAGCTGTGATTATAAATAACTTGAATAACTTGCACTTATAGCAGTCTACAAACCAGTTTACATATGTTTTTAATGCACATGAAAAACGTCTTGCTAGAAATAATGTCACAGTCAATAAATATTAATTGCCCAAATTCAGACCATTTTAAGCTATACATTTTTTGTGAAAAGTTTATGACTGACTGCTATTTTAAAGTAGTTTTTCTCTTTAGGTTGAATTAATTTATTATGTCTCAGAGTACTAAAAAGTTATATTTACAGCAGACAGAAACCAGGCTTAAATGCATAAGTAAAACAAGCGATCCTGAACACAACTTTAGTAAAGTTCAGAATTGCCAATTTGTTATAAAATTGCAAGAATAATAATCTATATGTACAGAACAGTACATTATGCCAAACTTGGTAAATAAGAGTAAATATTTAGGCTATAACAAATCTATAGACTAGTCACCATTCCCACAAGAGGAGACAATATACTAGACCTGATCATCACAAACATGGGGACAAAATGCTCCACATCGGAAGTATATCCCTCTTTGGTAAGATCAGACCATAAATTAATCTCACTGGAAATCCACATCCCGCCCCCACCCCCTGCACAAAAGACCACAGTGAAGAACTTCTCAAAAGCAAACTTCACACTTCTTAAGACTGAAGTGGTATCCTTCAAGGCCCCTGGGCCAGTGGAAACCACAACCCACACTGCTGAATCCTTTGCAAATGCCTTCTATGGGCACCTTCAAGAATGCATGGATCATGCAATCCCAAATAAAACCAAGACCCATTCCCCAAAGGCAGGCGCAGTCTGGTGGACCCCAGCCATAAACAAACTTTACAACAGGAGGAGGAAGCTACTACATGACAGAGCAAAATCCCTAAAAGGGAAGGCGTCTCTGATCAGTACTAGCAAAAAACTACGATCACTCATAAAATCATCCAAGGCCAACTTTGAGAGAAAAATCGCAAAAGACACAAAAGACAATCACAAGGCCTTCTTTAGCTATGTTAGAAACCTGGGTGGAAACTCCCAGATATGCTCAGAGTTAGTCCAAAATGACACAAAATACACTGAACCCACTGACATTGCCAACATTCTGGCTGACAGGTTTGGTGCAAATTTCTCCTCCCCCTCCCCCCCAAAAGGAGAAATAACTATCCCAGCAGAGTGTAGCCTCCCTAACATCTCAGATGCCCAGGTGAGAGCCGCCCTCTCTAAAGCTAAAAACACAGCATCAATGGGACCGGATGGTGTCCCGGGCTGTGTGCTACATGAACTCCAAGAGGAACTAAACCCACACATAAGGCTGCTGTTTAATCTTAGCCTTACTACAGGATACGTACCCAAAGAGTGGCGTACAGCAACAGTGGTCCCACTTCACAAAGGCGGTGCTTCTACGGACCCTGGAAATTACCGCCCCCATAAGCTTGACGAGCCTGGTCTGCAAAGCTATGGAGAGAATCATTATGGAACTCATAAACAAAGACATTGGGGACCTACAGACATTGGATCCTACCCAATTTGGCTTTGTCAAGGGCAGATCCTGCCTTTTGAACTTGGTCGACTTTTTTGAAACAGTCACTAAGGCCATTGATGAGGGTAAGGCAGTTCACACAGCCTACCTTGACCTTGCAAAAGCCTTTGACACAATACCCCACTTGGGCATCATAGACAAACTCACCAGCTTAAATGTAAACCCATATGTCACAAGATGGGTTGCAAACTGGCTCAAGGACAGAACCCACAGGGTCAGAGTTGCTGGAGCTATGTCAGACTCTAAGCCAGTCACAAGCGGTGTCCCACAGGGCTCAGTCCTGGGACCCCTCTTGTTCGGCATTTATTTTTCTGAGGTACAGGCAAACATAGGAGGATTGTGGCTGACAAAGTTTGCAGATGACTGCAAACTGGGCGCCATAATTGATACTCCAGCGGACACAAACATCCTTCAGAGAGGCCTCATAGAAATGGATAATTGGTGCCAGAGCCATGGCCTTAAGCTGAACACCAAAAAATGTATAGTCATACCCTTTGGGAAAAACAAGGTACCGACAAATTACCACATAGGTGGTAATCCATTATGTACGGAAGAGGTAATCAGGGACCTAGGGACCCAGGTTGACAGTAACCTCTCATTTGACACTCACATTGCCAAAGTGGTTAGGAAGACCTTCTATATTGCCCACCTTATCATGAAGGGTTTCACATCTAGATCAAGAGAGGTCATTGTGCCCCTGTACTCTTCTCTTATCAGGCCAATGATTGAGTACAATGCCCCATTTGGGATGTATCTCACCCGACATCTGCAGCAGTTGGAAAGACCCCAAAAGTTCCTCACCAAGAGGATAAAGGGTCTTAAACATATGTCATATGCTGCCCAACTGAAAAAAACTCCAGCTCTATTCAGTCGCATACCGCCTACTCAGAGGTGATCTGTGCCTGACGTACAAGGCCATGTCCAATCCTGAATTAATGGACATGCTCCACCTCAGAAAATCCAAATCCATCAGAGCCACAAGAACAAGTGACTTAAACCTCAACACAGAAATAAATAGGACGTGCTGGAGGGACAGATTCATAACCCAAAGGCTCCCTACACTCTGGAACAGAATCCCAGTCCATGTTAGGCAGAGCTCCTCACTGACTCTATTCAAGAGAAATCTTGACGAGTGGATGGGAGATCGTAGGTTTACCCCGGGGGTCATCTCTGTGTCACTACTAGACAGAGGCATAGTAAACTAAACCCTAAAAGGGCATAGTATTCTCATCCTAAGGGGTGGTGTAAGCCACATACACTCTGGCTAGGCTTATAAATGCCTTAGGGCAGATAGCCTAGTATGAACCTATGAACCTATGAACCTATAGAACAACTATAATTGGTTTCAACTTCAGAATGTTTTTATGTTGTATATTTTACGCAGAATTCTATATACTTGTTTTAATATTTGATTGGTGACGCTTTAAATTATTAAAATACAGAATACAAACATGGCTAGACTGTACAATTACTATAAACATTTTCAGTTTACTGGGCTTTAACATTTTATGAATATCATAGATTAAAATGTTTGACAAACTCTTAGACACAAGAAAAGTAGCCTTTATAGTAAAGTACCTTTAGTTTGCTAAATGGGTCAAAATCAGGTCACATTTTGGGAGTATGGGGCAAAACCATCCAAACATAACTGTAATTTATCAAATGTCAATGTTTTCCACTAAGTACGTTTCCAGAGTTACTGCCGTCTCTTCCAAATACATTCCGTGAACAGGATTACTAATCTGAGGATTCAAGGCAGGGATTTTGGTTAACACTAGTCCTTTAAAATATTCCATCAAATTGATTAACATCTCATTTCATTCTAAGCATTAAATAAATGAAAAGACATCAGCTGCATGGCAAATGAGATCCAATTAACAATAAGCCATGGAAGCTAAACTTAACAGATAGGGAAAAAGAAACCAAGATCACTCAGAATTAAAATGTTTACGACACTTGTAAATTTTACCCTAATTTTGAGAGATTTCATGACAAGTAAATCTGTTATGGAAATACGTCAGAGACTATTACAGATCATGCTAGCCAGCTACATAAAATAAGAACACAGCCCCGACTCTAGCCCAGATGATCTGAGTGACTAATGTCTCAGGCACTTGATGGGGATGACAGGAGAAGATGGTTATGTCCATCCTGTGGTGGTATGTGGGGACTTGTGGTGAGCTCAGTGATGACCCAGGTCAGAGTGGAAGGTGTGCTACTAGCAGCAAGGGAGTTAAGGATGATGTCAGCTGTGTCTGTCAAAGCTGCTGATGGTATGTCTTATCACTATACAATGGGGCTCAAACATGTGGTGCTTAGGGTCATAAGCACTCCCTGCAGTGACACAGGAACTCACTTCCCTGACAGGGCTGGGATTAGGGCAATAAACAAAACATGCTGGAGGGATAGGTTCCTGACCCAGAGACTCCCCAGACTCTGGAATAGATTGCCCATACATGTCAAGCAGAGTGCCTCTTTGGTTGGATGGGAAAAAGGAAAGTCACCCCGGGGATCACGTCAGTTGCCCTGCTAGACAGGGGTCCAGGGAAGTAAATAGTGTGGGAAGAAATAGCCAGGGAATTGTTATGGCTAGGCTTGTATAGGCCCTAGGGCTGATAGCCTAGTACCAACCTATGAACCTATGAACCTATGAACATATCATCAGTTGCTTGAAGCTGGACAGGGCAAAAACAACCCTTCATGGCTGCCTATATGATGCCTTCCTTTATCAGCTCTAACTTCTATACAGTAATAGATATGCCCCTGATGTGGGTCAACAGATATGCTGAGCTTGATCCATGGTGGCTTGATAGATAACAGGCAGATGGGCAAAATAACTAGAAAAGCATATATCATATCAAACACATTTACAGCATTCAGTCAATAAATGTATCACTACACATCAATGCCTTGATAAAGCCTAACCAGAAGACAAATAGAACTGAGAGGTTAATGAATTCCTGGGGAAAGTATTTGCAGTTCTCAGAATGGTGGAAATGTAGAATAATATACAAGTTAAGTCTTAGGCTCTGGCATTTCAGTGCACCTCCTTCTTTAATGTATAGCGAACTCAAGAGTTGTATTTTTAAGTAATAAAGGAGTGCATACAGTACCATATATGGGAGAAGATGCATGGGAACTTTGCTTAAAAGGCCTAGCTGCGAACTTTGGAATACGCTATATTTTGTTTGACCCTCACTTTACTGTTTGAAGTATCAGAACTTACAGTATTATGTTATACATTCCTGCAAGACTGCTGATAAAAAGCAACAAGGCTTAAGTATAGAATTCAACAAGAAACCATGCTGTAAATCTTGGCTCTAGATGATTCTCACTGTTGAAGTTACACCCTGACCCCATGTGCAAAAAATGGAAAAAGAGGTTGTGGATGGATGGATGCTGTGGAATGTAAAACAGAGAATTTGTAATCATGAAATCTACACAGTGGGAACATTCTAAATTTTCATGGAAAATGACATTTAATAAATAAAAAAACTCATCGCACATTGCATTCTCCAACACACAATATTAATCAGTACAGTGGACAATGAAAAACAATGCTTATAACTAATGGCAAAAAAAAAAAAAAAAAAAAACAGACCATAAATGAAAAGTAACTCTTCACTAACATTACATCAACAACATTCACTCCATTTAAATCAACTCTCAAAAATGTGTACATGCAATGTGCTCCTAGCTCTTTCATAGGATCATAGGAGGATACTAGGCTAATGACCATAGGGCCTTTCCAAGCCTAGACAAGTTTTACCCTTATTTCCATGATCAGCACCTTTCACCTCTGTCCAAGAGGGGCACAGATGGAACCCCCGGGGTAAATTAACAGTTACCCATCCAATCATCCAGATTGTTTTGAAGAGGGCCAATGAGGTGTTCTACTTGACATGAAGAGGGAGTCTGTTCTAAAGGTGTGGTAACCTTTGGGAAATAAATCTGACCCTTCAGCAGGCCCTATTAATGTCACATACCAGGTTAAGGTCTTTAGAGCAAGTAACCCATGTACCATTTGACTTACTGATATGGAGCATGTCCAATAAAGCAGGCTCAAAATTGCCTTATATGCAAGGCAGAGATTGCCTCTGACTAGTCTGTATGAAACAGAGTAAAGTGAAAGTGATTTCAGATGATCCTCATAGGACAGATGCTGAAGACCTTGAATTTTCCTTTTCAGGAGCCTTTGTGGTCTCTCCAATTGCTACAGGTGCTTGGAAAGGTACATACCAAAAGGGCCATTGTACCCAATTATTAGCCTGATGAGGGAATAGTACAGACAGGTTATAGATTCTTTTTTTTTCTGGAGGCAATGTCCTTACTTATGAGATGAGCAATATAGGATGCCCTTCTTACCAGTGTGGAGACATGGTGATCAAAGGTAAGGCTGATGTCAACCTGTGTGCCCAGGTCTCTCACAACTGAGTGCATACTTAGGGTGTTGTTATTGATGTGGTAATTAGCAGGAACATTGCTTTTATTGAAAGGGATGATAACACATTTTTTGCATTGAGTTTAAGGCCACAACCAGTCATTTGTTTGTGTAACACCCTCTTGTAGACTGTTGACATTGTTTGGAGATTCTATGACTGCTCCCAGTTTGCAGTTATCAGCAAACTTTGTCAGCCGCAGACCTTTAGTTTTAGCTTGTACTTCAGAGAAATGGATTCCAAACAGTAGAGGTCCCAGGACTGATCCCTGTGGAGCACCACTGGTTACAGGTCTGCTTTTGGAGGTGGAATCCCATGTTTTGATTATATGGGTTCTATCAGTGAGCCAGTTAGTGACCCATCTAATGATATAATGGTTGGTACCTAGGTGGATGGGTTTGTCAATGATGCCTGAGTGGGGGATAGTGTCAAAGCCTTGGCTAAGTCTAGGTAGGCTGTATGCACAGATTTCCCCAATCAAGGGCCTTACTGACTGTCTCAAAGAAGTCCACATGTTTATTAGGCTTGATTTCCCTTTGACAAATCCAAATTGTGTAGTATCAATCTCTCTTTGACAAATCCAAATTGTGTAGGATCAAGTGTTTGGCGATTACCTATATCTTTGTCGATAGGGTCCATGATGATATGCTCCATGGTCTTGTAGATAAGGCTAGTCAGGCTAATAGGTCTATAATTCCCGGGGTCAGTGGAAGCATCACCTTTGTGTAAGGGGATAGCCGTGGCCTTTTTCCATTCAGCTGTGATGAAGCTGGTGCTTAGGCCATGATTGAAAAGAGTACCCAGTGGTGTTGCTAATTCTTGTTTGAGCCCATGTAGGATGCAGACTAAAATGTTATCAAGTTCCATAGATGCTGTGTTTTTGACCTTAGAGAGAGCATTCATGACCTACTCAATAGAGATACAAGGTAGAGAGCAGCTGGTAGGGATGTCATGGAGTACATATGGTGGGGGCAGGGGAGTAAAGTTTTCACAGAATCTGTCAGCTAATGGGTTAGCAATGTCCACAAGCTTGGTATACATGATATCATTAACCACCAGAAATCTGGGCCTTTCCTTTCAGATTACAGATGTAACTAAAGAACGAATTATGGTTGTTCTTAGTGGAGGAATCTAACTTGGATTCGTAGTTAGCTTTGGAGGACTTCACAAGAAGTTTTACTTGCTTGTTTAAGCTGAGGAGGGAGTGTTTCCAGTTTAGGGCTCACTCCCTCTTACTCTTAGACAGCAATATTTTTATCTTATTGTAAAGCCTGTTAATGGCACCTATCCACCAGGCAGGTTTGCTCTTCCTTGAGTAGCTTATTTTGGTCCTATCAGGTACGCCTGAGTCAATATAGTTATACAGGTGTTTGTATAAAGCATTTGTGTAGAACTCAACATAGCTGTAAGTTCCATCCTAGGGGGAGGTGCAATGAAACTATTTATAGCATCCCATAAGAGGTTATAATCTGCTTTGGAGAAGTGTTTTTAGTTTAGTTGCTGCTGGGGGGGGGGGGGGGGCAGGTGTGATAGTTACTTTGAATGAGACTGATATGTGGTCAGACCTCACCAGGGATGACCTCACAGTGGGGGTGCTACAGTGGCCCTCCCTCCATATTGGTAAGTACCAGATCCAGGATGTTGGCACCCCTTGTAGGGGTGTCAATCAGCTGGCCTAGGGTATTGAAGTTAATGAATTCAAGGAACCTTTGGGTAAGTGAGTTTGCGCATGAGTAATTTACCCAGTCAATGGATGGGTAGTTAAAGTCACCCAAAACCATGGTATTTGGATATATATTGATAGACTCAAGTAGATCCAAATAGACAGAGTGGGTGTCCTGTAGCTGGCAAAGATTTGAATAGGTGTCCTACAAAGAGTTAATTGCACCTGAAGTATCTCCAGAGAATCATGATATCTAACCAGTCTGGAGGTGTATTTATCTTTAGTGACTATTGACACACTGCTGCTTTTAGTTTTCCACCTTCAGTTTTGGGTCTGAACATGTGGAAGGAGGTGTAACCCGATATGACTGAGGTGCTCTCCACAGCTTTGAACCAGGTCCCTGTGACTGCACAAATGTCTATGTCTTCCTAGGTGAGGGCTGGTTCCAGTGAATATAGTTTTGTGTTAAGACTCCTAGTATGTAGTAGCATAATCTTGAGATTGTTTTTAGATGGAGTTTTTACATCAGGAATTTTTTCCTTGAGACACTGCCTAAAAAAGGTACTATGGGGATGGCAAGAGTCTTTGCCAGTAACCGAAATCCCAGTGGTAACAGATGAAGACCATCCCTGGCAAAGCATCGAGATTTGTTGATTATGTCATCTCAGGCTGACAAATACAGTATCCCCCTTAGAATGGCTCCGGAAACTAAGCCAATTATTGAAGTCAGCTATTTTCTGTTTGCATTTAGGCATCAACTATGTGAAGGTAAAATGCTGCTTAAGGCTAGGAACGTACCAGCCTGAGACACAAAGTCTGAGAACTCAATCATATCTCTCTTCATATAGTCCAGAGAGGTATGTCTCAAGTCATTCACACCAACATGGACTATGATGGAGTCATGACAGTACCTGTTGCTGAGAGACTTGAGTGCATGTGTGATATGGCAGATTCTGTCACCTGACAGAGAGCTGATTGTGATGTTATCCTTATCCAACCTGGTGAGTGGGACATCTGTGTGTCTCACAATGGAATCAACTATGACTGATATGTTTGGCTTTGTGTTTAGCCTTAGGGGTTTGACAGGTGAGACACTGGTGTGTGAGCTATTATGTGTATTATGTTGATTATGTCCTCCTTCCACATGTTCAGACCCAAAACTGAAGGTAGAAAACTAAAAGCAGCAGTGTGTCAATAGTCACTAAAGATAAATATACCTCCAGACTGGTTAGATATCATGATTCCCTGGAGATACTTCAGGTGCAATTAACTCTTGGTAGGACACCTATTCAAATCTTTGCCAGTTCTAATCCTATTACTGCCCGCCCTACTAATTCTCTTCTTACCTTTCATCTGAACATCAGAAGCATCAACAACAAGGTACATGAACTTCATGCAGTCATGGATGACCTTTCCCCAGAGATCTTGTGTCTAACTGAAACATGGTTAAAATCCACAACTACTGACAACAAAATACTAATCCCTGGGTATAATACACATAGGAGAGACCAAATCTCTAGAAAAGGAGGTGGGGTAGCCATACTCTATAAATCCGATCTAATTGTATCTATCGATGTCACACAACCACATCAGATTAACAATGCAGAAATCCTTAGTTCCAAGCTTCAAATTAACATTAAAAAATTTATCTATATAATTTGTGTGTATATTCCCCCAGGTAATAATATAGATACTCTCGAAGCCACCCTTCACTGGATATCAACTCACTTCCCTCAAGAGACCTTAGTTCTCGGAGACTTTAATATAGATTGGACTACCTGTTCCCCTCTAGCTCCCTCCACACACATTAATCTACACTCTTTCATGCAAATTATTAATACTCCCACCAGGATAGGCAAATCTAACCATAAATAGACTATACTTGACTGGGATCTTATTAATAGTCATCCTGACCTTTACACATCTGGTTCCCTCCCTGATAGCCTAAGTGACCACCATCTCACCTACATAATTAAGCACAAAATAGCCATTCCAAAGCAACCTATGCTAAAATCTGTCAGAAATAAAAAGAAATTTGACCCAACCAGACTTCAACTAGAATTAAATTCTTGTAACTGGGCAATACTAAAATATTTACCCATAGATGAAGCAGTGCAGTACATCAACAAAAAAATCCTAGAAATTCTTAATTTTCATGCTCCCATTCGTTCAAAGAAAACTAAAACTGTAGATGTTCCTTGGCTTTCTAAAGAGACCAGGCAGAAAATTAATCTCAGAAATAAAGCTTGGTCTGTTTGGCGAACTACTAAACTCCCTCCTGACCAAATTAACTATAGACAACTTAGGAATGAAACCAAAAGACTAATCTTACTTGACAAAAGACAATACTATTGTAAACTGCAAACAGAACATCAAAACTGTCCACAAAAATTCTGGGCTGGACTAAATAATCTTCTTCACCCTGGTCACTCTACTACCCCTGTCCCTGCTACACTCATCGATAAACCCTCTGATGAAGTCTCCAATAGCTTTAACCGCTTCTTCACCGAGACAATCCAAACCCTTTCTAATCAACTGCCACTCAGCTCCCATAGCCTAGACACTCCCACCTACAAAAATCTTCCCCTATTTACCTTTCAACCTGTAGCAACTTCGTTCATCTGCAAATTAATCAAAAAACTAAAACCCTCCACACTCTCAGCTGATCAACTCCCAGCTGAATACTTGCACAAAACAGGAGATGCCATTGCCTACCCTGTGTCAATACTCATCAATCGCTCCTTAGCAGAGGCCAAAATCCCTGATATCTGGAAGATATCCTATGTAATCCCTCTCCACAAAGGTGGCACTTCCACAGAGCTCTCTAACTACAGGCCCATATCTATACTTTCCCCTCTAGCAAAGATAATGGAAAAATGTGTTCAGAAACAGTTTATGCAACATCTTCTTGTCAACCATCTATTGGCTGATACCCAACATGGTTTCAGACCTCTCCATAGTACTACCTCAGCCCTTCTTGTCTTCTCTAATACCATAAACACCTATCGCAATAATAATAATATCTCCTCTGCACTATTCTTGGATCTGTCCAAAGACTTCGATATGGTGGATCATAAACTTCTAATTAACACACTGCATTCACTCTGTCTGGATACTATTGCCATACAATGGCTTAGTTCCTATCTAAATGGCAGAAAACAGGCAGTTTTATGGCAGACTAAACTCTCTACTTTACTACCCAATACTCTGGGAGTCCCTCAAGGATCCATTTTAGGGCCACTGTTATTTTCCATCTTCATCAATGACTTGCATACAGTCATACCTAATGCCAGATGTATTCAATATGCAGACGACTCCACGCTGATATGCTCTGGAACAACCCCCTCAGAGTTACAATTATCAACCCAGTCTACTTTTAGCAATATAGAAAACTGGCTCTCTAGTCGTTGCTTGATACTTAATCCTAAAAAAAACAAAAATGTTGTTGTTTCCACCGACTAAAAGGTCAAGCTCCATCAACTTTACGATCCAAGCCAAGGATGGGACCGTAATTTCTCCGGACCTCTCGACAAAATTATTAGGGGTAACCATAGACAACAATCTAAAATTTGATATACATGTAAACCAAATGATTAAAACCATCAATAAGAAGCTAGGCTCATTATATAGAATAAAAAGCTTCTTGACCCCCCAAGCCAAAACTGCCATTGCCCAAACTCACCTTCTCTCCACACTCTTGTACTCGTCCCCCTTACTTCACAACATTAGTAAAACTGTCATGAACAAGCTCACCATCTGCTGCAATCATATCGCCAGGTTTGTTACTGGGTCACCATATAGGACCCATCATTGTACCAATTTAGCCAAGCTCAACTGGACTGAACTACCGAACCTAATTTCTTACAACCTACTAGTCCTGACCCACAAAATAATATACAACCCCGACTACACTCCCTCACTCAAAAAGCTGGTCGCCCTTTGTAATAACCCACGACCATTGAGGTCATCCAACCGTCTCCTCATCCAGACATGCAAAACTAATAACTCAGCTGGGGACTCCCTTCTCATCAACTCTGCAGGGAGAACTTGGAACAAACTTCCCCCTGAAATTACCTCTCTCTCCAATTTAAGTCAATTTAAAACTAAACTAAAACTACACCTGGGGTCAATACGTACTTGCCATTGTCTAAACCCGGGCTAGCTAACTCTCTATTTAACATAGTTCCCAAGCACCTGGCTATTTTCCTATGCTAATTTTTCTAACATTCTGTATGAATATGATGGAATAACTTATTTGGTTCTGGTTTGAATTGTATTTGATTATGGGTCTTTTAAAAGTTTTTGTCATGGCTGGAGCTTTTCTCCCCGGGCCTCTGCTGAAAATGGATATGTATCCAGTCGGATCTTCCCGGTTAACAAATATAAAATAAATAAAAATAAAATAAATAAAATGTTCTGCAGAGGAGGTATTACATGTAGCATGCTTGTGTTTGTGTTTAGGAGGTCTCTGGTGTTTAGGTATGTTTCTGGGAGGACCTCCGCATATGTAGGTATGTGTGATGTGGGTTTCGGTGTAGTAGGAGGTGATGTGTTCATGCTAACAACCCGCTCATTGTCATATGTACTGCCTGGTGTGTGAGAAAGTATGGATTCAAGCTTCTCAATATAATTACATCTCTCACATGTTGAGCTTGTGTGGACTAGGAGAAGAGGGTTGTCAGTGAACATGAGGGAGTTACTACACTGTCTCAGGATGCCCATGTCAACCAGACTGGCTGGAGAAACTGTGGGAAATTGTACGTCCATAGTGTTAGGTAAATTTATATGGTTAGGAAGAAAGGTTGCACTTTTTTAATTATTTTAGTTATTTACATTTGTTTTCCGGGAAATTCCAACCGGACACAGGTCCTTTTTCAGTGGAGGCCTGGGGAGAAAAGCTCCACAGAACAATACATGAGCAGCAGAGTACATGAAGAACAATTGAATATACATACAATAGCAAATAATACATACTGCAGCAAACATTAGCTATACATGCAATATGAAACATAGTAATGAACAAATATATCAATATCTAACGAAAGCCTAGGAATAAAGGTAGGATGTGTATACAGATAGTACTAACCTCAAAAAGATACTGTTCTAAACTCATATACCTAAATCTTATATACAAATATTGCACTAAACTCAAGCAGATATAAAACAGAAGCTCCACATGAAGGTGGAACAAGCTAGGAGGGCTAATGGGATGGAAGGGGAAGATAGAGGAGTTAGAGAGGAGACTAAGTGAGTAGTATATGTGGTAGTGCGAGGAAGCTAGGTGTAAGTCAGTTGGATACGTATTTGGAGTTGAGATTAAGACAGGTAGTTAAGCATGTTATAACAGGTCTGAGAGATTGAGTGAGGAAGGAAGGGGAGGGTAAAGGGTGACCCAGAGCCTGCAGAGGAAGGAATGGTTATTGGGTGAGAGATGTGTTGGTACCTCTGAGGCTAGGCTTAGTGTTTACCTGGCAGTAGAGCAGGGCTGCGAAAAACCTCTGGGGACCACAAGCAAAGTGCTATGGGAAAATTTAACAAGCAAAACATTTGTGACTATAACCACCAATAGTAACTATCTCTAAGCAACAGTGCATAATGGTGCATTACATGAAAGCAACCGCAGCCATGGGGCTTAAAATTAAACAAGAAATAACACTTTTAATTCAAACTAGCCAATAAGGATGCACTCTCTGACCTCTAGTCCCATTACCCTTGACTAGATGGGACCCAGACAGCACTCTCCTCCCACAAGGGTGCAGAAGGGCCTTCTCCAACAAACATGGCTTGAAATTGATGCTCAGAAGTTACAAAACAGACCCAGAAACAGCAAACCTTGAAATGGGCTATGCTACAGCCAAACTAGAACAGTATGCAGTAAAATGTGGCCAAAAACAGTCCCCACAATTCATACAGACAGCAGAATGAAAATACAAATTAAGGGTGCAATATAAGAGCAAAAATGGGCACTTATATTTAGTTGGAAGCAATGGATGCCTCAGATCTTTCAATATCTCAGTGAAGATCTGGTTTTAGTGCTTAAGTGAAACAAGACAATCAAGATTCAGTAAGACTGAATCTAGCCTATGCTAAAAAGTGCAGAGGCATTAGAAATTAAAAGTGCATAAAATCACAGTCACAACAGCAAAAACAAAAACAGCATAAATAAAGTAGCAAGTCAGTAGAATACTGTTCCCAATTTAATCAGGCTGCTAACAAGCAGTAATAAATGTGGCAGAATAAATGCAATTGAACACTTTTAAGAACAATCAGCAAAAGCAAGCATTAAGGGAGGAAACAGAAGATAATTCAAGGTTAAGAAGCCAAGAGGGTAGGCCTTCCCAAATGATCTCACTGTACTCAGTAGACTGTGATGATGCAGTGGGACTGGGAGGAGTCCAATATCAAATTTATATTAAGAGGCAGGCAAGCAAAAGCCACCAAGTTATAAGAACACGACACTAGGAAAGGTTGGGGGGGTCGATAAAATGGAGCCAGGCAGAGATTAGAACAGAAGTAAATGTTCAGTTCATTCAAAATAACTTCAACGGTTAATGTGGCTCCGTTCATTTGCTAAAAATATAGTAGATAAATTCTGAAACACAGACTCAGAGCTACTTGTTTGTGTTTTAGACTTTACTTGCTAGTTGTAAAGTAATATTCAAATTCCTGAAACTCACCTCAACACCACAACCATTAAGTCACGTTTGCATATCTATGAGCAGTGTAGAACAAGGTTTATTGTTTATCAGTTAGTCATGCAAATGAAAAAAGTACTTTCTCCTCAGAAGTTACTGTGATACTTTGTATGAGGCTAGAGAATATAATTTGGATGGACTAATGCATTGTAGTAGAAACAATGTGCTGGATTCCAAAAGCTATTTGTGGAGTGCATAGCAATGCCAAAGGAAGACCTCAGCGCACCAACTGCGGATGCAGTTTCAGGAGGTACACTGTAAGCAGTCTGAATAATTATTTATTCAGCGTGGGATAATTGCAGATTCTGTCCATAACTATTGGATTCCAAAATACATTGTGCATGCCTAATGCAACTTAAATGTGAATCCGTAACAATACTGACCAAAAATAATGTTACTTGCAGTAAATGAACTGCAAAGGGTTACAGTCCTGCAAGCTATGGAGGAGGATCTGGTTGTGCATCCTAGAAGGCAGCCAGCTAGAAAAACAGCCAGGCTACAACTAAGCCAAATGTCAGATCAATAAATTATTGACAGTTACCACTTAGACAGACAGCTGAAGCAGGCGTGTGCAAGATGTGTGTCACACATGTCTGTGTGGTCATTGTAAGGCAACATCATACCTGTCAAAACAAAAGTGTGCCTGAGCCTAGGTGTACTGGCATCCAGGATAGTCCAGCAACATATGGGAGATGCTGTAGTAGTGTCACAGGCAGCTTACAGTCATATTCTTGTACAATTCCTGGCAGCAATGTGCACCAAGATAGAGACCATACTGGATAAGTACAGGGACATAGCTTGAATGTAAACTAAATACATCCCTGTCAAAATTATTTATGATGACAACATATTCATTTCCCCTCCCCACAGCAGGTAACTGTGGTTATCCACTCAAGCCATGGCTATTGACCTAGTACAGAGAACCTTCCAGCCCCACAGAGGAGGCCTATGACAGAGGTTACAAAACAGCATGAAATACCATAGAGCATGTCTTTGGTGTACTGAAAGCTAGGTACAGATGGCTGGACATATCCAAGGGTGTACTACAATGCACACCAGAAAAAACAGCACAGATTATTACTGTGTGCATCATGCTACACATTATGGTAACAACAACTCAAGGCAGTCTTCTTGCTGCAGTGGTCTATATCACATTGTTGAATGACCTATTCAGTGAATGCCTCTTTATCGAACTTTATTTGTTGAAAGCTCACTCCATCGAATGACATTTTAAGCTAAATTTTTCCCAGGTAAAATAACCACTAGGCCAACTAATGGTTGTCACAAAAATCACAACATTTAAAACCCACTCAGGTAGGAGGGTACACTCCCCACACACCCCCTAATGTGGGGGGCTGTGCCCTCCACATCCCTCCCAACTAAATATACCAACTCTGAGATCACACTATAGTGAGGAAATAGGCAAATTCATAATGATGACCCACTGTTTTTTTTCCCCTGGGAAAAATTTGCTAAAATGATTGTTCAACAGACAGAGTTTTTGACAAATAAAGTTTGATGAAGAGGCATTCGATAAATAGGTCATTCGATGATGTGATATAGACCCTGCTGCAGGTGTGGGTGAACTACCCCAAGAACCCCAGATGTGTGAGGATGATATTCCGCAGCTATTAAAGGAGGAAAATGAGAACATAGGGGCAGAAGTAACAGGTGTGGGTGATGGAGGATGTAACTGAAAGTCCATTCTCAGGTGACACAGCATCACCTGTCACACACTTTTGAGTCATGATAAGCCACAAGTACAGAAGTACACACATTAAACATCGATCCTCAGGTGTTGTCCCACCAAAGCAGCACAGATTGCATCTAATGGCAATTACCTATTAGATGTGCACACTGAGCATCAGACATGACAACTTAATTCTAAAATATAACAGTATGAGCATATAGAAATCTATCACAACATGGATCATCAACTCAGGCCACAAGTGATGCAGGTAGGTATGCAGACAAATAGCGGTGTTTGTCTGTATGGCAGACAACAATGGACATACCTCTGTGAAACCCATTCCTATCCGTCCACTACCAAAGATGCAAATAGGAAACCAAATCAGGGCATACCGAAGAACTGTTGTCAATATCACAATCAGCATATATCAATGTAAAGCATGGATAAAGTTTAATGTAGTAAATGGAGTAACTTATGGTAAATAAAAATGTTAGACTCCCATGGCATCAGACTTCACAACAACCACATCATCAGTGGTCTGTAGAGCAATCATCGTCATCATCTCTGGGTGAGAGTGACATTACTGGAAATAGTGGATCAATTGTCATGTTACTCTAATGCAGTCTAGGATATTCACACTGATGGCTCACACCATGGTCCTGGTCACCCCGACCACATATGGAAACACTTAACCCATGTTGCTCCACAGAAGAGACTGATGCAGTGACACCAGCATGTGGAAACACACTGTGGGAAGGAACATGGACGCAAACTGACTTTCTGGTCATGAATTCAAGACCCACACTAGATTGGCCAGCAGCAGATATGTGTGCATATTGCAGCATAGACATCAATGCCTGATGGGCAAGGGTTGATCAGCTGAGAGGAGGCCTGTCTTCTCCATGTGGTACTTGGCCAAGCACAGTCAGGGCACACAGAACCTTGCTTGTACTATGGTACTGCTATAGTACTGCTGTAACCAGGTATTCAGCGGACTCACAGGTAACATGCTTTCATTCTGTAAGGCAAATGGCACCATGACCTCACCATGTCTGTGCTCCTATCCTTCATGTAGCACACCCAGCTGCTGTGTCACATAATCCATGGCACAGGAAAGTGTACAAATATCAGATCCATGACATCACTGGGAACAATCATTTGTCTGTAGCAATAGGCGGACGCCCTCTGACAAATGTCTATGCCTACCTCTACTGTGCCAGGCAATATTGCTATGTTGTGTGGAACTGTCAACATCACAAGCAGACTCAACACAGGTTGTGGTCCACAGGCCTTATCCTGTCTACCATCTGAGGTCTCCACATTGTCAAAATGGCTGGACAAGTTTTTGTCCACATCTGAGGCTACAGCCTCATCCACATGACTGTCACTACCTGGGCCGGACTGTATCACCAAATATGTGTCCTGTGTGCCAGCCATCATGTTACCATATTGAGACACATCAAATCCCACATCAGGATTAGTGGACAGAATAAGGGAGGATGAAGGCAGTGGACATGCTAAAAGAAAAGACATATGACACATGTCAGGAAAACATGCTTATATCACATGTTGGATATCATTACTGACATATGCCACATATGTATCACAACAATGTTGAAGATAATAATGACTTACCAGGAGGTCTTATTTGGGGATAGTCCATGGAACCTATAACAGGGATTTGACAATTATGTTACATATGCAACATACATGACATGTGAAGAATACAAGCATAAAGCACATCTGATATGTCCTCATGGGAGTCCAGTGCCACAAGCAAGGGTTGGAATGCACTATTGTAGAGAAACAAAGGCATAAACACAGCATTATTAATCACATAAATGCCAGCATGTACCATTCCAACAGAGGTAAAATACACAGTAGGCAATGCATACATATACCAGTTGGTCGTGATTGAGATGTGGATAGTGGCTGCCCTATGTCGGGTTAGAAGGACTCAGTATTATTGGAGGACAACAACAGGAGTAATAGTAATGATATGTATGAAAAAGAGATAATAGCATACCCATCTGACACCCTCTCAATGTGGTGAGCTTATCTGTTATAATGCAGATCCAACAGTGGGAAAATACAGACAAAGCAAACACAGCCAGGTATGTATGCAGCAGCACAGATGCATGATGATATATATAACACAGTAACAGGTTATAGGGATATTCATGTGATTAATGGTGCACCTGTTGGCCACATGTCCCTGTGCATAAAAATAGTGACATTAATTTCATACAACATAGTTATGCTACACGGTGCTGCAGCCTATGAACATATTGGGGAACCATACCTGGTCTGTCAGTTGGTGCCTGCATGTCTCATGCCCCCAGAAGAAGTATTTGTAGGTTACAATGTCAGGGAAATATCAATATAACAGTATACACCACAGATATGACAGGAAGCAGAGGCAGTAACAAGTAGTGGTAACAGTAAAAGTATATGACGACACTCACCTCCTGCTGTTGTGCAGAAGTGGATGGATCTGGGAAAATGAATGCAGACAATATTACACATGTTGGTTGTACTGTTATGTATGTACTCAAGATGAATGGTAAAATGTCATTACACTTATGCTGGTCATCATCACCTGTGGTCCCACGTGCGCATTGCAGTTCTGTTGCAAAACAAAGATAACAATACAAGACTATGCATGCAACAGCAGTATGTGCTGAGTTACTCTAAATGCATGATTGTTATGCAAAGTAACACCTATATGTGCGGCCTGGAACACCTGCTACTACCCCACTCATGGGTACGGCGCTCCACTCACCATATGCAGCGATGCAAGAAAATGCAAAATCTCATCAGGGGATGTCAACAGTGGGCCACCACCAATGGCATCCCTCAACCTTTCATACTGGCATACCCTGTTGGCTGCAAAAAGGATCACATCAGGGCATCATCAGTGACAGACCTTCTGGGATCTGTTGTGACCTCCCACAGCATTAGTCATGTTGATGAGGTTGGTCAACACTTCATTCCTCAATACTGTATTTCCTGCCCATCCAAAGAGTCTCTCTCCATCCATGTTGTCTCAGAGCATCTATTCAATTTCATTTTCCTGCGATATAAAATTGTCACCACAAAGTCTATTTGCTATCTGGAAGACAGTTATATGCACATGTTTAAATTAATTTGTGGACCACATATGGAGATGATTATGCTGACAGCTTATGCCAGTTTACCCTGGCTGCATTACAGTGTAATGCCAAAATCTAGGAAATAGTCCCTGTTCCATATAGTGTTGTGACATATAAAACCATATGTGATATGAAAACAATGTCTGAATACATAAGAATTGGAACAACAGCATAACTTATGATATCTGTAGAGATTGTCTATGGGATTTGAAAACCTTACAGTGGATATCACAGTAGTGGAGGCCAAACACAACAGCATTGATTCATAGATTCAGAGATTGTTAACAGGCTAATGAACTGGGGGACTTTTCTAATCCAAGCCATGTTTTCCTGAAAGAATAATGATTTCTTGTATCCAAATAGGACATTGAGGGTCACACAATCCACATGACCGTGCCACAAACCACAAACTCTGAATGCACTTCACATTAACATACTACATATAACATGTATGTAAAACAAAAATGTTTGATAGCTGTAGCATGCATCCTGTAGCTGTAATGATATGACAGTCTAAACAGACAACCTGTGTAAAAAAAAAAAACAGTCATATTAACATGAACTGTTGTACATGATGAGCTTATATCAACACAATCAATACTGAGCAGTGAATGTTATCCCCATTAACAGGTAGTATTAAAAAATGATCAATTGAACAACTTACTGAAAGTGTTGTGAAGCCTCTACTTGCATAGGCATACAACACACATTACATGGTAAACAGACCTAAACACGGATCTAGTCTTATTGAAGCAATAGTTCTAGAACATGTTTTAATAAGCATCAATGAATAAATATCCAAAACGGTACTATAAATGCATACTACATAATAACATATGGATAATGTCAGTATCCATAGATTTCTGTACATATACCACACTGTACGGAGTCATCAGCAATTGGATGGTGCAGAAGTGCAGTGGTTGGGTGGCGCAGTGGTGCAGCAGTTAGGGTGGTTGTCTCGCAGCAAGAAGTTTTCTGATTCAATTCTCAGCTGGGGTGCCTTCTACATGTCCTCCCTGCATTTCCCTGGGTTTCCTGTGGGCGCTCTAATTTCCTCCCACATTCCAAAGACGTGTGTCTGGAGCATTTTTCCCCCAAGCCTCCACTGAAAATGGCCTCTGTCCCAGTAAGACTTTCTCAGTATACAAATGTTAAATAAATAAATATGGAAAATCCATTAGTATGTCCTTATTATGTAGGTGGTGTTGTTTACATTTTTCTATACAACTGCATATGGGTAAGCAATGCTCACTAGTGATGCAGATGTACCCATCTGCACGTATACAGATCAATCCTACACCCCTCCTGTAAGTCACATATATTTTTTTACATTGCACACAGTTTTCCCTAAATGCATCAATCTAAGCATATACACATAACACTTCTAAGGAGTAATGATAACATATATCTATAAGAAGATACATATATCCCACAACAGCAATGCTAGCAGATGCAAAATTACCTTTGCAAGTACCTGTGCGTTAAGTATACCTGAAAGTAAAACAAGCTATTTGCACACAGCCTTTAAGTCCCAGTTCTGTCATGAATAATTAATGTGGTTTATTAAAATTCAAGGTTTTACAATTCCATTTGCTCACGTATGTGAAAGTTTTGAAAATGTGTTGCATTAACCAATAACTTGGTGTAATGGAAAGGTGCTCCATCCAAATACCCAATAGGTATCTCTAAATGGGACTATATGTAGAATATGACAGTTATCCTTCAATGATCTGATACCATCCCATAAGTGCTACTTTGAAATTGTGTTTTTGATATAGTTACAGATCTGACTATTACTATCTGTAAACTGAGTGGGACCTCAGTGAGCAATTTATTGAATTGTGATCTATCAATCTTATAAACATTATCATCAAGATGGCTACATCCAGGAGGATTCTATATGTCCAGGAACCCAATTGGAGGTAGGAGGAGACTACCTAGATGCTCACTGTCTATGCTGGAATTGAGCATTGCATGAGAGCTAGACAACATAACTTCACTATGATCGATATATGCAACCGGACTGCGAGGAAGCGTCAACGTTGTACAGGAATCTACCGGACTGGAATGCAGGTTCCCAACTGCTATGACGACCTGCATTGGAGGGATGCTAAAGATATTCTCTGGAGAGTGGTTAAGCTGCTAAGACAGCCAGTGGATGCCTAAAGTGACTGCCAAAGTCCTACATATACCTGCACATTCCTAAGGAAATCAGAGATATAGCTGTGCTCTATATGTCAGATATATGCCATTTAACCCCATTAACAAGCCACTTTGACAATTACCTCTTCTGAATAATCAAAAAGGCAAGTTAACTATTCTCTCCGAACTTATATGTTAGACTCCCATGGTGTTTATTTGCTGAATATCGTTTATCATGTGCATAGTAATAAACAGTTTAGATGTTTCGGTTTTACAGCATATAAGTGCATCAATACACAAATCCATTATAGTCATGTATTACTGATGGCTATAGCACCTAGGCTACTGATTACTGCACATTTCCTTGTAATCTGTAATACTTCAATAGTATTGCCTAGTGTACTTGTTTATGGGTGAATAATAATGCATACAGGCATCTATTAGACCATTCTTCTTTACAAAGTGCTCAGTATTACTAAAATCCCATTTGTTTAACACAAGACCAATGCAGGTCTTAGTGTCTACCCATATCTTCTACACTGTAAAACTTGATGCTATCTGGCAGTTATGTGGAGCATGAGAGCCTATAGCATTTTGGTTTTGGATGCCTCTGTATTCCTGTAATATCCACAGAAATACAGATTTATCCACACTCAGAATTAGTTTGTTAAGAAGAAGCATGTTGTACTGTGTGATAGTTCATCCTGTAGATCAAGAAGCCAATGTGCATATACTGTGGCTAACTCTAGGTTCAAATCCGCATATGACACATATAAGGGTTTTGCATCCAGAAAGAAAGAGGTCATTGTCTCCCTCTCCTCTTCCCTCATTGGACCAATTATTGAGTACAGTGCCCCATTTGGCATGTACCTCACTAAACACCTGCAACAACTGGAGAGGCCACAAAGGTACCTCACAAAAAGGATCCTAGGCCTTAAACATTTGTCCTATATGGACAGAGTCAAAAAACTCCAACTATTCTTTGTCTCATATTGCCTACTTAGAGACGATCTCTGCTTGACTTACAAAGCCATGTCAGACCCAGCTCTGTTAGAAATGCTACATCTAAAGAAATCCCAATCCCTTCACACCACACACTCCAGAGACCCCAACCTCATTACCACAATCAATAGAACATGCTGGAGGGATAGGTTCATAACCCAGAGATTGCCCATGCTATGGAATAGACTTCCATACATGTTAAGCAGAGCACCTCATTGGCCCTCTTCAAGAGACATCTTGATGAGTGGATGGGAAATAGAAAATTCATTCCAGGGATCACTCCAGTGGCTTTACTCGACAGATGCACTGGGAACTAATGTTGGGTGGCACGATGCCAGGGTAATCCTATGGACTAGGCTTGTAAAGGCTATAGGGCCATTAGCCTAGTACACACCTATGAACCTATGAACCTATGTGATAGCCCCCTTTAAACTCTGATTGTCAAGTATGCGTATAAGTTTTGAAAATGCTTGTATAGATACCTTTTGGTTGATACCAACAGGTATTTTGCAGAGGCTTACAACTATAAAGTTTATTTATCAGACTTTTACAAATATCTCCATTATCCATAATGGTCTCCCAACAGCAGCGCTTTTACTACAGTTTTATGTGTAAAGCTTTGAACATACTGGGTTAGTTCTGCTAAAAGTATGTAGAATAGAATAGAATAACATTGGCAAATTGAATTGAATGCATAAGTGTGTCATTGTTTATTAATTCCAATTTGCCACCTTTCCCATACTTTTATATTTGGAAATGTGAGATGGTCAGATATGAATATTGTCTGTAGAACAGGGACATCCACTAAAATCAGAGAAATTTGTGTTGTATAATTTGTACATTTACAAAAAAATATATGTATATATTGTATGTCCTCCAACCTAAACTACATTTATGTGTATGTGATGAACAGGAATTTGTAGCTGTCTGTTAAAGAGCAGTTACATGTTACATGCCAGTTCTGTTTTTGTGTTGTGACCATTATGCTGACATACAGTCATGCATGTAATTTTATTTTCATAAATGCACAGCACACTGTATTTTATTTTAACTATCATGTAAAGCTTTAGCCATAATCCATATTACTATCACATCCCTACAGAGTCATATCTTTGATTTGTTTACTTAACACTTCTTCAGTGCAATTTTAGGCAAGATGGATTAGCTAGGCTGGTAGGTGTCAGGGTTAGTGTGTGAATATAGTTGAGAGGTGCAGATCTGAATCTCAGACCCTTCAGTCTATGTTTATTAGTCTTCCAATGTGAAAGATTTAAAACTGTGTATGCAGATTCTGTAATGCTGAGCAATTTAAAAGTTAGAGAGCATGAGCTGATCAACATATATCAAACGTATTTTATACCTACATCATTCATACATGCTTTTTACTTTCTTCAGGTGATGAAGAGTGTGGCAGCCTTTCTATTTCAGGCCTGTAACCGAGCAACCTCAATCTTCACCACTGACCGGTGAGAGACGGTGGCTAAAAACAGGAATGGATTTACATAGTATTTTCAAATGCAGCTCTCTGCATCAAGCACATTTTGCCCCAAGAGAACACAGGGAACATGCTCCAGACCTGGGACTGGACTATCTATCTCTCCATATCCCAAACAAGACTCACTTTGGAGCACTGTGTCCCAGTTCCAAGTAGCTGACACATCCACACCTGGATATTTGATTTTTCACAAACACACTCCTAGGAAAGGCTAACACACATTTACTAGCTATATCACTTCTGCCTAGACTATAAGGTAATCACACTTCCACCAGTCAACCACTCTAAGGCTCTTACAAGTGTGTCCAAAGAGTGTAACCAAAGAAGCAAGGCTTTTTGGAGTGGCCAGGGTATCACTAAAATAAGCACATGTACTCTCAAGGTGTTCTTCTCTAAACGACCAGCCACAATGAAAGGTTTAAAAATATTTCATAATAAATAAAAAAATAGAAAACATGAAAATAATATAATGCATATCTAAGTACAATAAACACCAGAGTTTCAATCACAGGAGAAACAAAAATAACACAGTTGGACAGATTCATGCACATGCAGAAAAACAATACTTAACTAATGTCACTGTATTTCCTGACTCCCTACAGACTAACTGTTCCCTAGCTAACTTAATTAATACAGCAAGGCAAATAGGATGCTGAGATACTTACCTCCACAAGGAAAGGTGATAAGCTTCAAACTTCTTACTAACTGAGCTGTGATAACTGACATAGATCTTTATATCAGGTTCTAAAGAAAACAAAACAAACAGCTGTGAGAATTCCTTTGTCTCAGTGCTGGTTATAGAATGACATCATATTTGGTCACCTGACTCTGGCACAATACACACTCAGAGCTTTGCTAAGATCTGATGCAGTATCTGAAAGCTATAGAACAATTTCAAAAACTTCTACTCTTCCTTTCAATAATTCTTCATTTAAACATATACATGATATACATTTAATCAGTTATAATAACACTGTTGATAAACTTTTAACACACACATCTGTACAAGTCAGTGCAATAGTCAAGCGACTCAAAATCACCCACAAAATCCCAGCTAAACATACTGGCATGTGATACACATGCACTGCCCTATTCTCCCTGGTACATATGGCAATACCTCACATCATCACAAAGAGCACTCTAGGAATCTGGCGTTCTGCATCAAGTGGATGCACAAGCTGGAGGGACAGTACAGGGAAAGAGGAACGTTAATTACTTTTTAACATTTTTAACTAAAATAGATCTGATCATTGTTATATCCTTGTCTTTTTACCATACATACTACTTCTAATGCAGGAATACCCATCATGCATCTCTAAGGTAAGTGAAATAATCATACAATCCCTGTGATTGCAAGTATGAATTATATAAAAATATGTTTACATATGTGTTAGTAGCAAGCCATGTTTGCTGAAGATACAGTTTTGAATTGTGTCACAACCTAGATGACAGATACTTATACGTAACTCTCAAAATGCTTTTAATTGTGATAGTTCATATACAAGTTAATAGTGTTGCTACACTTGCATGTCTAGATGTGGTGCTCAGTAATTGAAATGCTATGCATAGCCTGTGTATTCATAAACTAAAAGGGTGTCTGTTGTGTCAGTGTTCACACTGTTGTTGGCTGACTCTGTCTGGTATACTCTTCAGTTCAACATGGGTATCGCATCTGCCTACAACACCTTTGAAAGTTTGGTTACAATACATCTGTATACTGTGCTTAGTGCACATTGGTATTTCTGTTTATTATTTCTGTCTGTTACATAGTCAGCAATCAGTATCATGCTGTTAACATTTTGCAGGCTCATGCATAGAGATTGCTAATAAATGTATGAAGGACACTGATACATTAGTACACAGACAGTACTGCTGGTAGGACATTACCTATGTTTTCATATGCAACAGGCTGTCATTTTGTTTATGATTGTCCATTATTTCGAGAGTGCTGTGTTGCAGTCCTAAAGATGTGATGTATGGTCAGTTAATGACCATGTTGCCTTGCTCAGCTTTTTTGCATATAGCTTTTACATTTTCCACTGGATTGATATCTCACTATATCATCATTATAATAATATATTAATTGGTGTCTGTTCACGTGACTCATTATATGCACAGACACTTGGGTTACAGTTGACCTTCACACATCAACATAAATGTGCAAGGTGCACACACACACACACACATCAGGAAAAATGGAAATAGTGCTATTTTCTCAGACAGTCCACTGGCCAATGTAGTGAGGCATGCATCAGAAGTATTATGCATTGCAGGTAACAATACTTGTGTTATGTTGCTGTTTTCATAGTGCTGTTTTATATGATAGACACGTCAGTGTTGCATGACACAGTGTCATGGCATGCTTCTCTTCAAATGCAATGATATGAATATGTGTTGGCTGTGTGTATGCTTGTCATGCATAATGATGACTGATAAACATGTGCTGAGATAATGTCAGGATTTCCATTGGTAAGCTGTGTTATGCATGCAATGCCATGGCCTGGAGTAACCTGCTCACATTCTGTGATGCATGCAGTGGCCCTGACATGGGCCATTATTGAAAACAACCATAAGTATAGATAGGACATGGGGAATGTGTTTTGTGCATGAAGATCCATCCGTTAGCAGCAATTATGTTTATTATAATTTTCCTAAATAATGATTTTAAGCCATTTTATCACAGAATGTGATTTTAATGACACCTGCAATGTATGCTGATGCACCTTTATTCTCATATGCATACATCATATGTCGACAGAATGGCACTTAATGTTTGTTAGATTTTAAATGTGCACATTAGTTTGTGTTTAATATCAGCCATGATTTTCACAGGAATGACCAGCTTGATAGACATGGTTTTCATTGTTTTGTTTTTGATTAATGGGCTACATCTCATATGGGGATACACTTGACTATGGGCATATCTTATTTTAAGGTTTCATAGTGACTGTTTTCTGCCTATGCATTGTGTCACAATGGTTATGTTATGTAGTCATATAGTTGCAGGTATGCATATGTACTTTCTTTCTTGCCTTGTGATTCACCCTGACAGAGCATGGGACACAAGAATGCTCATCCATCAGATGTCAGAGACATGCACATGCCAGATCACTGCCCAAGTCATCCGATGATGATGATGACCATGATGGAGATGATTATGATGATAATGAGGAACCTGGACCTGCATGTGCCATCATCCCTGCTGAACCCCAGAGGAGACCTGCCCAGCACCACCACAAGATGATTATTGGGAACAGATCCAGGAGGTGATGACTGATGTCTTTCAGACACGGAAGAGGGACATGTTGGGAAGTTTTTTCCAGAATATGCAATAGGCTATGAGGGACTCATTCATGGAAATAGTCCAGGCGACCATTCATGATGTTCACCCCCATCAGGGCAGGCCCACATGACCATAAGTATCGTCTGTATAATCTGCTTATGTAATGCCACCACCATGGTATGTGCCATATAAGTGATTGAACTGTATATTAATACTTGTACATGGATAGCATTTTGCTGCCATGCTTATGTGATATATGGCCAAACATACACTGCAGATGTCATGTGATATTTTGTATTATATTGCAATGAGTGCATGACACATACATTACCACATTAGGCTTTCATCCAACGTTCTGCTGTCTATGAGATTTGACAGTTAACATGCGGCTATTGCTACAAGAGTTTCACTATATACAAGTGTGAGATTGACAGCAAGTTACAAAGCACATGTTGCCTAAACTCCACAAATAGCACAGTGACATGTTTCATTTGTGGGTTGCCATGACATGTCCTTGTCTGTATTTTGGATGGCACTTGTATTGTCGTACTGGCATACTGGCATTGTGTCTGGCATGTAATGGCAATGATGAAGTCATGTTGTATCATATAAATGTGTCTGCTATATATGGGCAGTCCTGCTTTACTAAATGCATAGGCTGCCAGTGTTACCGGGTCTATATTATAACATCGAATTTTATAAAGTTCGAATGTTATAATATCGAACCAGTTTTGTCGAACGCTGAAAACAGCAAATGTGCAGGACAGCAAGTTCTTTCCCAGGGAAAGAATTTGGTGGGCTGTTGCTGTGGCTTCGCTGTTTTCAGTGTTTGATATGTTGGAGTGTTATGGGTCGGGTTCAGGTAAGTGTGTGATCGTGTGTAGGTTAGGGTTAGGGGCGGTTTAGGTGAGTTAGGGTTAGGGAGTGGGTCAGGTAAGTGTGTGGTTGTGTGTAGGTTAGGGTTAGGGGGTGGATTAGGTGAGTTAGGGTTAGGTCGCGGGTGAGGTGAGTGTGCGATAGTGACGGACCTTAGGGTTAGGGTCGGGTTAAAGTAAGTGGATAGCTAGTAGTGTATGTAAAGTTTAGTTTAGGTTTAGGTGTAGGATTTTAATTGTATGTGTGTGGATTGCTGTTTTTTGTGTGTGTTTGTGTTGTGTGTATGTTTCTCGGAATAGTGATTTTTTTCCCTGGGAATAAAATCGCTATTCTGATTGTTCGATGTTTGCGGATTTCAATGTTTAGGGTTCTATATTATAACATTCGATCTTTGTAGATTTTGATGTTATAATATAGACCCCAGTGTACCATTCATGTATACACCATGGCACTACTGATTACTCAGTAACACTGCAGCATGCCTTTTTGGCCTATGTTACATTTCTGCATACATTCCTTATTCACATGAATTCACATAGTTCAATAGATGGTGTATATTTGCATTGATTTATGGACATGACTCTGCGCATATTCCACTCAACAGAGAAACCCCATTGTATATATATATATATATATATATATATATATATATATATATATATATATATATATATATATATATATATACACACACATATTACTGAAGTGTTTATTCCACATGTTGTTTTACATTGGCATGATTGTATATACGTGTACGTGATACTGATTCTTAGCTTGTTTACTTATGCGTGTTGCTGTTATAGATTGCATAGTACTTTGTGTGTGTGATTTATACACGGACAGTTTTGTTGACATTGGCAATGTGGTCTGTCCATGTGGTCTGTCCATGTGACATGCACTGGCCATTTGCTTCAATGTAGTTTGGGGTGACTTTAACACCATCCTTTATACTGTACACATACATTTGCAATGTGCCCCCTTGGTGTTGTTCTGCTTTATCATTTGCCTATGTAGTTTTGCTGCTTTGTCCTTCTTGATGCGGGTCAATGTTATCCACCTCACTTTCTACCTTTGTAGGTATATCATTTAACTTGGACATATGCATGGTATATGTTCAGCTTTCTTGGAATTATTTTCTATTTTCATGGCATTAGACAGATGAAGCAAATTTGCACACAAGTTGCTGGCTATTGCTTGCAATGCATCATTGTTCTTGTTATATTTATGTGTTACATATTAACCAGTGTACTGTTTTGGTCTTCATCTGCCCAATCTGATAGGTTTTATATATCATTAATTGTAGAGTTCTGAACATATATTATTGCATGTCATTCGTGTATGTGCATTTTCCTGTAAGGCCAATGAAGGTCATACATATAGGTCTACACCTGTCTGTTGCCTTTAACATGGTATAAGTCTATAACATACACATTTCATTACATGCCTGTTTGAGTTGTTACACCTACTTGTGCAATTAACAGCTAGTTTTCTGCTTTGCTACAGTACAAACATATACACAAATATTTCAAGCACAGGTATTAATGCCTTTCCAGCCTGCCAATATACTAATACAGTTGTTCCCATAATAAGTGTCCAGGCTGTTTTTAAAAATAACTAAACTAGTTCTTGCACTTTAGTGTAATTTGGTAATCTCTCCCATGCATCAGCTACTCTCTCAGAGAACCAGTTAGTACACTTCTCATTCTTATAGAATCGTCTACATAGGTTGTCAGATGATTCCCTACTATTTTTTTGATAATCCCAAACATTTCCAGGGGCAATTGTCGCTAAATGTCCTATATATATGAATGAGGTCTCTTCTTAAATATCTGTATGAGACACCGTACAAGTTCAGATATTTTACTCTTCATAATAACTTACATTTTCACATCCATGGATGTCCTTGGTATATCTCTGCTGTACTCCTTCCAGTTTACTCATGCTTTTTTCATTTTATAATGTTTCCATACTGTTATTCCATAGTCAAGTTTGGGTCTAATGTAACTAACAAAATAATGACTTCATAATTTCTACTGTTTGGCACTGTGCTTGGCTGTTTGCCTGGCACATGCATGGTTGGAAGTTGTATTCTGTCCTCTGCAGCATTGTATGGGCTGCATTTGCTCATCTGTGCTGTTGCTTGGGTTACACTTGCACTGTTGACAGACTACTCGGGTATAGGATTATTTATGCAATGTGCACTATGGTCCCTATTTATTACCCTACAATATGCAAATGCTATCAGTCATACACGTCCAGTTATGACTGCAACACAGTTTGCAACATATCATACTGTAATAGTGCAAAGGTACATATATACTTATGCATTTCACCATGGCTGGCATGCATCTCCACCCTCGGTGTGTACCTTACAATTTCTTACTGTATATTTCAGATTTTTGTC